>NW_023501369.1:0-23510 GCF_013396195.1 Fusarium tjaetaba | reverse complement strand
TCGCAGCAGGATGATCCTGTCAACCTCGCCTCCCGAAGTGCGCGCGATGCAAGCATCAGCTTTCAGGTCTATCAACTCAAAATAACACTCTCAACAATGCCCACCGTGGACTTTCAGGGAATTTCCGATCAGAGTATCTTGCTAGTGGTATGGGAAGGGGAAACATCATTACACTCACGCAAGTAGCTGAACTCAATCAATCATATAAACTTTTGACTCGTACATATTTTTGACCACCATGTTTGCCCAAGTGAAGTCTTGATGGTTCAACGGCGAGTCTGACCTTGCAGTCGGGGGTCTCGTCTGCGAAGATAGCCTAACACAGAATCAACATAATGGACCTCTCTGAGTAGTTCAAGCCACTTCTTCACTTGCAATCCTTCCAAGGCACGATAACTCAAGTTTCTTTCTCGATAACCGCCCCTCAGTTCAGTTCAGCCAGCATTCTACGCCTGATGCTCGTAATCTGCAAGACGCCGAGCCAACCCCTCATTTCACCGTAACGAGTTTAATAGTGTAGCGAATGAATCAAGAACCTGCAAATAATCAAGAATGAAACTCCATGCCGCCTATCATACATCTCAAGCATACGCCCTTGCCCGCAACCACCAATCCCAGTTGCTTCAAACCATGCCTTCAGCCATTGAATCTGACAAAGCTACCTTCTAAACTGTCTTCTTGTCCTCCTCGACAGGTCTGAGCATGGCAGGCATGGACCACTTCCCTTCGTAGAAGCTCACAGTGCCCACCTCTCTAAAGCCCATCTTTTCGTAGAGTGGCCGTCCTGACACACTGGACTCGAGCGTCGCTGGGACTCCCTCCTCCTCGCAGCGGTCGAGGCCCCACTGTACAAGACGCTTCCCGATGCCGGTTCTTTGGCATTTGGGTGAGGTGGCTAGGAGGCCGAGACGCCAGCGCTCATCGGGGTAGAACTTGTAGGCTTGCTCTGCAGCTGCTCCTGCTGCGATGCAGGCGTCTAGTGCGATACCGGGACCTGCTTGTCGAAGGGAGAAGTTATAGAACATGGTCCACGCAGTTTCAAGTCTGGCAATTACTACTCATAATGGTCAGTTATACTGCCACTCTCATAAATTCAATGCCGACTCACGCTTGTTCCAGTTATCTCCCTGCCAGCTCCGAGCGAGATCACTCTTTCCACAGCGGCTCCAGACTGCACAGGCAACAAATTCGCCTTGCTCCCCATTCTCTCCTTGACGGCGAGCAGCGAGAAGCACAGAGCCTTTCCTGCCGTACTCCTCGACGAGGGTCGTGCGCCACATGCTTCGAGCTGCATCGGGATGTTCATGGCGACCAGGGACCATGGCGCAGAATAGGTCGTCTTCCATGAAGGCATCGCAAATAAAGTCGACAAGCTCTTCGAGTTGCACACGAGAGCTTATTCGAACAATCTTGAGGGCCGGTTTGTGGGGTTCCATTGCTAAAGATAGCTTTTGAAGTTGGGAGGTGATGTGTGATGGCACTCAAGACAGCAATTGTTGGCTATTGATATAGTTTTAGGAGGTACGAAATTAATTCCATGTTTTGAATCTTATTGCTTGTAGCGTAAAAAGCGGAATTTCTGATGAGTTGTTATCGTGTCAGTCAAAGTGTTTAAGTTGATGCGTGGTTGATGCCTTGTTGCCTTCGTATTCCAGATCTTAGCGCTTTCCGCGGCTTCCACGGATGTGACACCCCTGTCTCGCTGAGGCCTCTCCACTTACTGATTCTCCCAACACCACATTTGTTCTTTATTCAATCACCAAACAGAAGCAAACATCAGACTTATTGATTAGCCATGGGACCAAATTACAGTGTCCGATACCTGGCGACGCTGAAAGAATCTGAAATTTTCGACATTTTGCTGACTCTATACTAATAACTAAGTTTGAGGTGACTGTCTGCGGGCAGTGACGAGATTTGATATTTATGGAAAATCCCTTTGATCTTTACGACGTGAAATACATTGTGACTGTTTGTGTGGCTATTTTCAAGATAATCAAGATTAACTCACCACTCCAAGGACTAGAATCGCAGATGAGAAGTTGGTTTGAAGAACACAACTTGGGAAACGCGATGATATTCTCGTCTCCTTTCCGGGAAACTAACCCGTAGAGTAGCAATGGGTGAACTAGGACTTGTACCATTACCGTCTCTGTGGTGGACGGATGTTGAAACATACAAAAGCCATGTCAACTTATCAGAGATATTGCGTATCGTGGTGCCAGAACTTTCAACTCCTTCCAAGGCGGGAGATTCCTCAGACAACTCATGTTAGATCTTGTTCTGGTGGAAAGTGTGGACCTCAGTTGTACCTGAAATCTACTACAACTAGTCATCCTACACTACCTTACCTTAGGTAGTGCAGCAAGTGTTGCCCATATGTCGCCCATGTTACCTTCTGCATATATCAATTATCGCCAGTTGCCGGAAGAATGGCAGGAAGGTGTATAACCACGAGTCTTGACTCTTCGTTTCCGCCCCAAAAACACCCAAAACACCCAATCTTACCACCTCACCAACTTAAGACATTCCACCATGCAGTCCCACGCGGATGCAATCGCTGATACCCTGTCCCAATTTGGTTGCGACAAAGCCTTCGGCGTCTCTGGAACTCATATCCATCACATCCGGAAAGCCCTAGATCGCCCAGGCATCGCAGTTTACGACTTTCGCCATGAATCCGGGGCTGCATTTGCCGCAGCAGAGTATTCTATACAGGCTGACAAATTCGCTGTTGTTTTCGTAACGAGCGGGCCAGGAATCACGAATGCCATCACTGGACTCCGTTGTGCTCGTGAAGACGGAGCCCGCATTGTCTTCATTGCAGGGTTGACGAGTGAGGAGACCGATCGAACAGGTCGTCGCCTTGTTCAGGAGACTTTTCCGATGGATGTGGAAGGGCTCACTGGAACAACTGTCTATAGTGTACTCAGCTACTGTGTCATCATCAGAGGCCTATTGGATGTAGAGCGACTGCGTCAAACCTTGGTTCGGATTAACCGCGATCCTCTGGGTGGGGTCCTGGGGGTTTTCTTGACCGACGCGAGAAGCAAATCACTCACACTACCTCTGCAAGAACCTCCGCAATTTCAACTTATCCCTTTCCTCTATCCCCCCTCTTTATCCACGGAAGCCCTTGCTGTCTGTCGCGAGGTTGCTGAGAGGTTTAAAAACAAGACCTGTCTACTTTGGATCGGTTATGGTTGCCGTGGTGCCTCCGCTCTTGTTAAACAGCTTGTGGAACGATACGATCTTCCGGTTATTGTTACGCCCCGTGCGAAGGGGATTTTCCCAGAGAACCATCCTTTGTATCGTGGCACAACTGGCTTAGGGGAATCGGCGAATCTCAAGCTGAGAACCAAAAGGCCGAGAGGCGTCCTTCTTCTAGGATCTAAGGCAGCTGAGCTGAGTTCCAAGTTTATTCAGGACGACTGGGCCAATACGGACTTCTATTGTGTTGGCCTGGAAACTTCCGAAGTCAAACGAAATATGCCCAAGCGTTCGAATATCATTGAAGCTGATATCAGTCTCTTTATTAAAGCCGTGTTGTTGGAGGAAAAGGGTACTGAACACAAAACGGAGTATGGGCTCATGCTAGATGCCACTATCCCGCCGGTTCCAGCTGCATCTAAAGGACGGATCCACATAAAAACAGTCATGTCTGTTGTTCAAAGGGTTGCCATCAATGAAAACGAATGTTCGATCATCTCCGGTGCCGGAAACCTCTTCTGGACAGCCAATTTCCTGAGGTTCCCCAAACATGGGCTCTTTCGATCAAACCTGGATTCCTCTCCTATGGGCCACGCTGTCTGCGGTGTTGTCGGCATGGGCCTTGGGGACAAACACGCGGTGGCCATTATTAGTGCCGCAGCAATGCTGCTGCAGTCAGAGGTAAGTACCGCTGTTCTATATGGATCAAATGCTATCTGGCTAGTCATGAGTGGAATCCGGGCTGGAGGGGGTATTCCGCCTCTAGCTTGCACTCCTCATACAAACTTTGAGTTATTGGCACTGGCAGTTGGATGTGATGGATGTAAAGTTACGGACGAGGAGGAGCTGCGAAAAGCACTTACAGAAGCATTGGCGAGAGATGGACCTACTGTCATCCATGTTATGCTAGATTCTCCGCCTTGGCACCATCCAAAGCTTGAGGAGCGTAGCTGACTAGGGATGCCCCTGGGTAGCACAGATAGCTAATACAACTATGTTCACAAGGCTCACCAGTGAGAACGCCACCTTCTCTGAAAGATAACAGATCAAAGTCTCACAACTTTGTTGATCAATATTTAGTTTAATACGACAGAACAACTCAGATTAAGCACATGAAGTGCAAGCAAATCTCGATAGTGGATTCTTCTTTCTATGAAGATAAGATAAGTGTTTCTGAAAGAATAAATGAATCCATTGCAGTATGAACATGCATGATTGCCTCGCTGAGAAGCTGAACAATGAAGCAACGATGGCAGTCTTTGAGACATTCGAACACGATCACGCATAATATAGTATAACAGTGAACAAATTCGAGAAAGCAGGCTAGTTTGAACTATAAATACTCAGCCTACTTCTTATGCTCAAGCCACATCTCTTAGCAAACGCCAACCGTCTGGCCACTATTATCAACACTACACATAAACGATTATCCAAAATGAATAGAGAAGACCTCTATGCCCTTAGAATCTGCCTTTTCTGGTCCATTGCGAATATAAGCTGTTCGCCTCATTCAAAATCATGTGAGAAACCCAGCTTTGAAATCACTCACGAGATCATTGAGGAAGGTCTCGCTCTTCTTGACCCCGAAGATTTCTTATGCCAGGCCCTCCGATATTACCACAATTACCTTGAGCATAAGGAACTGCGTAAGCACGATACGGGACTTCACCATGAGATACTTCATCGGCTCCATGACCCGACGAATTGGATTCTGACCGAGAATAACCTACTTAGGTATACGGCGGGGAACTGGCTGGAAGAGTTGTTAGAAACCGGTGGCGAGCAAGCGATAGACGCTGAGTCTATGAACTACCATGGATCTGAAAACAGATTGACAACTGAGACCGAAATGGCGACTGACATGGATGTAGATTTACCGGAGTCCGCAACCTGTCAGACTTCACTCGTTGAGCTGCCGAACGAAGGAAGAAGTGAACCTCAGGATCCGACGCAGACAGCTCGGAAACGTCGTCTGGACCATGACCATGATGCTGATGAAAGTTCTAGACTAGAGAAGAAGCGGGCGAGATTTTCAGAGTAGCTGCACGAGCGAGGGGTCAAGCATGAATTCTCAGCTCTCAGTAAGCAGGAGGATGGGATGGGTAAAGCCAAATAGAATTGATTCAATTCTATATGGCAATTGAAGTGCCTGGTCTGAAATCAAAAGGTATGCGCTTTTGTTTTTGTATGACTAGATGATAGATAGATAAGCATATATATCACTAGGTCTTTATACGTTGTTGAGGTTAATGTTCATATTGGTATTGTTAAGACTCGAAAGGTTCAGAGACAGTGGAAGAGTGGAAAAATCTTAGCAGCATAGTAAGCCCAGCAACGCCACGCTAGATATACTGACAGAACCAGTGGTCAGCTTTTGTGAGGCAGCACTTTTCAGACATGCAAAGTGAGTCAGCATTATCATGATACGGAAGAACAGGGCACCAGCATCTGTGATCCCTGACGATGATCAACCCAAAGAGCTGTCACTTTTTCGGATTGGTTCCGCCCCTAAGCCATTTCTGGTTCTGCAGCACGGCTTCATCCCCGTTGCAATTCCCGGGAGGTCCGGAAAGCCTCAAATAGTTGTTCATGGCTTATGCAAGAGTGCGGCAATGCAAGCCTGACAGCATAGATTGAGGCCTGCGCTTCGTCATTTTACAGCGTGATATGTAGGTATGAGCTACAATCCGAGCTGAACAAACTCTACAACCCCCTTTTTTGATAGGACGGGGTGGGCGGGGCCACGCAATATCAGAAATCGATAGCTTGGCCTGCTTTAAAATGACGCTTCTTCATTGGGTCATGATTGGCATCCTTCTTTGGGCACCTGCAGATCGCCAATCAGATGTTGGGCTCCAAATTCTCTTTCAGCTGTCTTTGTTCGTATGAGGTGTACATATACACGCATGTTCAATCACCGGTCAGATCACTTACCTGCAGGGAGGGTGGGCAGTTTGTCGCTTTATTGAGACAAGCCTTCACATGCTGCTGCGCAGTGCGCTCTTCTTACTCTTGGCTCAACCAGAGGGGACTCTGTGCCGTGTGCTCAAACGAAACGTCAACCACGGGTAATTCCCTTCGGTGTGAAAAGTCAGAACTCCCTGGATCTCAGTCGACCAACTGTATTCATTGGGAGACGCTTGATACCGGTTCTTAGTCATTCCTACCGCGGGTCAACAACATGGGCAGTCCTTGGTTTACGCGCTCAGATGAGCATAATCAAAACAACCATCATCATCAAAACGGCTCAAATAACATGGCAGAGGTGGGCATGGCTGCTGAGACTAAAGATATTTACCGGAAGAGCAGTTGGGACCCTTGGCAAGAGTGGTCTGACGAGGAAATCGGAGTCGATGGACGATCATCCCACGCTTCAGCCAAGTACGCACTCATTGTCCGACGTGAGAAAGAGCATGGTGAGATCGATGAATCAGTCCTTTCGCTACACTCGATCACAGTACAGAGTCCACTACTCAAAAAGATTCTCGGTCCGGTTTTCAAAGGGTACAAGGGTATCAACACCAACCTCAAGAAGCTCGAATTCCATGCGCCTTTTCGAGAGTTTTTCTATAGATGGGATGAGTTCAACCAAGCAGATCCGAGAAAGGAATCAACGGAAACCTCCGAGGAGTGCTCGCATTACAAGCTTCTGGCAGATATCATACATGCCGAGATCAAGCCGCGCATTGAGCAAGCCACGGATCTTCTTGACAATGGCGTTATATCGTTTGATTATGTGTGGACACTCTTTGAGCCTGACGTGGAAGTCTACACCAAGATCGAAGGTCGTGATAGGCTGTTCAGGTTGGTCAGCGGTAATTACTCCAAGACACCAGAAGGAACGGTGGCATACGTGCTTAGTGTGCGGTTCATCGACACCGATGGAGATACCTTCGGGTACACGGAAACCAACCTGACTATATTACCTTTTGAGAACGTCATACCCATTTTGGAGCTAGCTGTTATCCCGGCGCGTCTATGCCCCGATTTCGATCAAGTCAGGGAGCGACTCGTCCAGCGTGGTCAACTATTTGAGAGCTTGCAAGGGATCAACCACAAGACGTATTCTGGGATGTATAGTTTGTCTCACACGGCTTCAGGATTACCAAAGCAGCGCCATGTATGTCAGAAGCTCTTTGCATTCCTTCCTAGGTCTCCTGACGGTTGTGTAGGTTACAGATGAGCGGATCATCATTGACTGCAGAACATTCTTATGGTTTAACCGTGGCATGACCGGTCCTCTTCAACCACTTGAGTCTTCAAAAAGCTTTGTCTTTCGTGGTAACGAGCCAAACCATGATAAGTCGGTTGATTCGCTCACGCATAGGCCTCTACCAACGAAGCCATACGTCACAAGAGTTCTGAGCAATGGCTCAAAGACTTCAAGTACGTATTCTAATCTCGAGGCGGCTTAAAGGCCTCTTGAGCCAGTGTCTATAGGTTTGGCTAAGTGGTAAACATAAGCTAATCGTCTCAGAAGATGTACCTATCAAAAGACTCTCCGAAAGCCAGTGTGCACTATGTACGAACGTCGTGAAAGGGTTTTGCCTGAAAACCAAGGAATGGGGTAGGTTGGCTCAAGGTATCTACCCAATACTATTTACTGATGGTAAACTTAGGATTATTCGATATTGAGCTCGTCAAGGATGTGGTATGGAGCTCAACAGCCTTTGATCAGCTAGTGCTGCCACACGACTACAAACGAATTATCCAAGCATTTGTTGGTGCTCAAATGTCTGGGTTAGACAATTTCGACGATGTAATAAAAGGCAAAGGTGAGGCTGAGACCATGAGATGGAGAGCAAATTTGACTGATCCGATGCAGGAAGGGGGATTATCATGCTTCTGAGTGGAGAGCCGGGAACTGGGAAAACACTCACAGCTGAGTCCGGTGATTACCACGATGCCTTTATAGCTAGTCAAATCTTACTAACTAATCTTCTCTTAGTTGCCGAGATAATGCAAAGGCCACTTTATAATATGAGTGCTGCCGAGTTAGGAGATGTCGCCCAAGAAGTTGAGCAGAAGCTAGACTGTGCTCTCGAGCTCTCAACACGATGGGGAGCAGTCCTCCTGCTCGACGAGTGCGATGTCTTTCTCGAATGTCGAACTACCTCTGATATCAAACGAAACAAACTCGTCTCAATTTTCCTTAGACTCCTGGAATACTTTGAGGGCGTCATGTTTCTAACAACGAACCGAGTCTCAGCATTTGATCCGGCTTTTGAGTCTCGAATTCATCTCACTATTCACTATCCTAATCTGGATTATACCAGCAGGTTGCATATTTGGAAGACATTTGTGAATATTGGCACCGATGGTAATAGTCTTTCTGAAGATGAACTGGACGAATTAGCCGGTGTCGAGCTTAATGGGAGGCAGATAAAGAATGTGGTCAAAACTGCAAGACTTCTTGCAACGCACGAGAAGACTCAACTGGCCATGAGTCATATCAATACGGTTCTGAGGATCAAAAAGGGGCTAGCAGGAGGGCCATAATGTGGAAGCATGTACGATACTAGAAGTGACTGTTCTAATACGAAGGAAAGAAAGAAATCCAATATTTTAGTCACCTACGGCACTTTTCGATCTATGTCCGATTGAGTACACTAGTTGTGCCGCGTCTGATGATATCAACCCTTTCCTCTTTCCTCTTTCCTCTTTCAAGCTTTTCCGTCTATTTTGACAAGTCAGTGCCCCTATACGAGGACAAGAACCTCTAAGCCAACTATCTACAACGTACTCCCCAGGTAGGTTCACTCACTTTCATTAATACGATCATACACAGGGCCCTTCATAGCCTCTTCAATCCATCTCCATAGCCGCCTATCTCCAATAAATCCCGGATTCATTTCAGACATCAACGTGAGCTTCCTAGCCACAGCTAACCTTTCCACTTCGTCTCCAGAAAAGACCTCTATCTCCCGTTTCTTCACTTCATCGTTTGTCAAATCATATTCTTTCAACTTAGAGAGAAGCTGCTTGTTACTTGAGGACATGGCCCGCTGATGAAATAACCAACCATAATCTCTTGAATCCGATGGATTTTCAGCTCCGGTCTTATAAACAAGATCATATAATCTTCGAAATAGTGGAAGATCTTGGCCAGACAGAAGACGTACTAATCGAGAGAAATACCAATTCATCTCAGCTTTTCTCCACATGTCCTGGTTGATGTTTGGGGATTCTTGAGAAAATCCGGCCTGGAAAGCAGCAGTGAGAGCTGCTGAAGGTGGTTGCGAAGAACCTGCGAGCCTTGGAGTCGCTAACAACTCAGTCACCGGACCAGTCGTCGTAGAACCCCAATCAATAATACATGTGATGTTTAGATCTTCATCGACAAATATGTTTCCAGTATGAAGATCAGGATGTGATATGGTGAAATCGGTCGAATCAGATGACAGCTTTGGTACCATTTCCTCTAGGATCTGACCTGCGATACAGCAATCCAGTCGGTTCTTGCTACCCTCCAGTTTATCACCGACGACTATAAAGTCACCCCTTCTATCGGTAGCTGCCAGAAAGCTATCCCATGTCGGATAGTCAGCTGGCTTGGGCAGTGGCGAGAAGAATAGGTAAGGTGTGAGTGATAGCTCCTCTGCATGAGCAGTAAAAGCTGATATTAAAGACCGAAGATAGGTAGGTTCCTCTGTAAAGGGACCTCGTTCGATTTCTGCCTCCAAGGAGTCTCTTGACTGCCACGTAAGAACAGGAGATAGACATTCACCAACTGAAAATCCACCGTTATCGTCTTCAAACAACGATCCAATCTTATCGAAATGAAACTTTGAAAGGCGAGACATGATGGTACCAAGCTGATTCATGATTTTCTCGCGGTCTGGCTCTGAGAGCGGGAGCTGAGATGTGCGATGTCTGATATTCGGGGGCTGGATTACCGGCTCAGTCCAACGATAATCTGACAAGGGGCGGCTAGAAGCTTTGCTCTGAAGGATATAAGGTATTCCAATGTCATTATCGTGACTCCCGCTGCATTTTATGTCATTATGAGACTACTTTATGCTGCCCGACTGCATCCTACCTATAGGAGTAAACTTTCGGAACGGGAATTTCACAATGGGTTTCAAGGTACTTCAACGTACTCGCTTCACTTATGAGTGTTTTGGAGGCGGTTTCGTCTGAGAAAATATGTGTGTCGTAGCGAGCCGAGCGAAACACCCATTCAACCCCATCATCGAAGGTGATGAATATAACCCAGTTCAAGCTACCGCTCCTAGGGACCTTGGACTCGTCACAGGTACATGATTGACCTCGAAGCTTCTCTGCGAGCAAAAGAAGTGCTTCTAGGTTAAATTTTGCCCATCGGAATATCCTAGGCCGATGTGGTGGTACAGGCATCTTATCAGATTTATATATGGGCGGTTCTTTGTCGTTCAAGGGCCGTGAAAAGAAGCTTGAGGAGGCATGTCCATGTTTGGGATATACAGTGGTCACGTGGTGGCTAAAAATAGAGAGAAACATATATCACGGCAATCATGCAATACTGCCATGAACAGCAGCTTCGGCTTGATAAAATGTCAAGCAGGCCTGTTTTTCCTTCCAATCATCTTAGCGTAATGCGTGTTATATCTCGTCAGAAACTTAAAGCCTCCATAAAATCAGGATGTCAATCCGAAGCAAGGATCCTTGGTGGGTGAGTTATCAGACCAGGTTACTCAACCCCCGCCCTTAACATGTAGCTTCGTTCTTCATTAGTTTGTGGAAGACTTCGGCAAATAGTACCTCAGATAAGTAAGAAGGTAATTAAATGCCCATGAGCCTGACATCATCAGATCGACACTCGCTAAGTCGTTCTACCGTTATAGTCTCCACTCCCCGATCTCAATAGTAGCAGCTCCAATCAGGACAACACAAGCCCTCATCAATACAACCAAGACAACCAATAAGATCCTCAAACCACGCCACGATGTCGAATTACACCAGCACCAAGATAAAAACTTCCGAACCTCCACGTGGATTGCAACCAACGTTAGCATTCGATGCTTACAATCCTTATCTTTCCTACTGGTCACTCAACAACGTCACATCGCTACCTCTTTCGTTGACCGTGACACCAAGGACCCAGTTACACCAGGCCAGGGCTTGCAGGTCCACGAGAGTGGTGATGCAATACACAGGACGAAACAACGTGTACAGGCCTGGCCTGTTTGTTGGCTACCGGCATCTCGGCGGCAATATGGACGATAACGGGGGCGGGGTTGGGATGGAGGTCGGGAGAAGCTTAAAAAGAGACATATACGAAGGATAAGCTTCTTTTTTGTCTGTATCAACGGCTTTTGTCATAGTCAATATGAAGTCTGCTGTGATTCTCTATGCTTGTGGCCTTTTGGCTACAGCTGTGACAGCCGAGTTCGACGGCAACTTGAACTACGCCAGTCCGTCTCGTCGTCATGCTCGTCTTGGAATCGATGTTCCTTTGGTCAAGCGTCGATCTATGAAGCGTGGTAACACTCCTTATGATGCTTCTCAGCTCAACTTTACTCATGGAGTAGCCTCTGGAGATCCTTGGCCTAAGAGCGTTATCCTCTGGACCCGTGTTGCACCCTCTACCAAGTCAGATGACAGTGAGACTGTTGTGGACGGCACCGCGGGACATTACAGCCATGAGACTGAGAAGTACATCAAGGCTGATCCTCATCCCATTTGTGTGGAGTGGAAGGTTTATGAGTCCAAGTCTGCTTCTGGAAATGGGAAGACGGCCGCCAGTGGACGAGCTTATACTACCTCTGATATCGACTACACTGTCAAGGTGAGCACGGCCGTTTGAAAAATAGACTAAGACATCTTGACTAACACCTTCTAGGTCGAAGCTAGTGGCTTGAAGCCTCTTACCACTTACTACTATCAATTCAAGGTCTGTGACTCTAATGTCAAGAGTCCTGTTGGTCGCACCAAGACTGCTCCCACCACCAACGATGACGTCTCTGATCTGAGCTTTGCTGTGTTCTCTTGCAGCAACTACCGTGAGCTAACTTCTCCCTTTGATAAAACTGGGAGCCAAAACTAATCGTTTCAGCTAACGGCTACTTCAACGCCTACGGTAACGCTGCCAGAAAGGACGAGCATGACTACGTTATCCATCTGGGAGATTATATCTATGAGTACGGAGCCAATGGCAGCCGGGCCAGCCAGCCTTCTACTGAGATCTTTACACTTCACGACTACCGAACTCGACATGGACAGGTCAGTTACCACGGCATATTTCTAAGGAAATTCGCTTACCTTATTATCTCACTAGTACCGCACGGATCTCGATTTGCAGCTTCTGTCTCAGAACTTTGCTTGGATCCCTACCTGGGATGATCACGGTAAGTCTCTTGTGCATATCCCTAGATCCATCTGACAATGCATAGAGTTCGCCAACAACGGCTACAGAGATGGATTCTCTGGTCTTAATAATACCGAAGAATCCTTCTTGAAAGAGGGCCGCAAGGTCACAGTTGATACTCGAAAGGTTAACGCTGTCCGAGCTTACTTCGAGTGGATGCCCATCCGGTAAATATCAAAACCAACCCTGCTACTAGCTTCAACTAACCTCCATATCAGCCAAACTGATCTCGACGATGGCCTTCGAGTCTGGCGTTCTTTCCAAATGGGCAAGCTCCTGGATCTCATCATCCTCGACACTCGGAACTACGACCGCAGCATTACCAGCCTCGACTGGAACGACAACTACATCGACATGATCCGAGATGATCCCAGCCGCACTCTCATGGGAGGTCGTCAGGAGAACTGGTTCTATCGATCTCTTAGTAAGTCTAAGGACCGAGGTGCCGCCTGGCGAATCGTTGGCAACCAGATCATCTTCTCGCGTATCACCGAGGATTGGGGTAATGGCGAGGTTCTACCAGGTGATAACTGGAGCGTAAGTGAATGAGCAGTCGTTTGGTTTTGTTGCAAGTACTGACCTCTGAAGGGCTATGTCGCCAACCGAAACCGAACTCTTGAGCATCTGTACGACAACGATATTGGAAACAACATCTTCCTCGCTGGAGACAGCCACCAGAACTGGGTATGTATCATAACTTTCCTTGTCTCTACTAAACTGACATATGGCAGGTCTCGGATCTTGTTTGGCTTGGAACCAAGGAATATGACAACAAGACTGGTGCTGGAAGTATTGGTGTCGAGTTCGCCGGAACAGCTGTCAGCTCTAATGGAGTTGGTGGCCCTATCGAGCCTGCAGCCGGCAAAGCTGCTCGTGCCAGAGTTCAGAATAACCCTGAGCTCCAGTGGCAAGAGGGTTATTACCGAGGATACTTCATTCTGGATGTGAATGCTAAGCAGGTCTCGTCCCGATTCTATGGTAAGATTCAAACACCTGTTCACTCCCAGAGGTCTCACTAACATCTTCAGGTTCTCCCTCTGTTGCCTCTCGCAACTCATGGGATATTCCTCTGGCTAACTTCACCGTCGTTTCTGGTGACAACCACTTGAAGCGTCCTGTTGCTGGTGGTCGAGCTGAGTCCGGTGCTCTTCGCTATGGAGAGGTCAAGCATACAAATCTCACTCTCAACACTGAGACTGGCGAGTGGAAGAACGTTGGCTTTGACACCATGTACGTCAAGCATGATTAAAGGGGATTTCAAAAGTTAAAAAGGACCATATAATTATGAATCGGCTATAAAACAAAGCCTAATAAACCAATTTCAGTTTTGAATGCTATATATGAACTAGAAGGGGATGAAGCATTTTGGGGGGTAATAAAGAAATAATAAGCCAAATAGTTTATCATCTTAACCAGCTGCTCTCCAATCCCTCTAGCCCTCATACTCCTCAGGCTCACCCTCACCCTCGTACTCCTCAACCTCGTCGTCGATCTCAGCATCCTGGTACTGCTGATACTCGCTGACCAAGTCGTGCAAGTTGGACTGGGCCTCGGTGAATTCCATCTCGTCCATACCCTCGCTGGTGTACCAATGCAAGAAAGCCTTGCGACGGAACATGGCGGAGAATTGGTCGTCGACGCGCTTGAAGATCTCCTGGATGGCGGTGGAATTTCCGACGAATGTGGCGGCCATGGGGAGACCTCTGGGGGGAACGGAGCAGACGGAGGTTTGCACGTTGTTGGGGATCCAGTCGACGAAATACTCTGAGTTCTTGGTT
The DNA here is from genome assembly GCF_013396195.1 of Fusarium tjaetaba. Lineage (NCBI taxonomy): Eukaryota > Fungi > Ascomycota > Sordariomycetes > Hypocreales > Nectriaceae > Fusarium > Fusarium tjaetaba. The sequence continues at coordinate 9,176 of NW_023501369.1, read as the reverse complement.
TGCACCTTGAGCATCTGGTCTTCGATCTCCTTTGTCGACAGCTTACCGCGGCTAATTTCATGTCAGTTCATCTCATTTCATTTCATGCATCTTTTGAAATCAAAACTTACAAAATCGCGGAACAAGTGAGGTATCGACCGTTGCGGAAATCAGCAGCAGCCATGACGTTCTTGTTATCGAAAATCTGCTGAGCAAGGCTGGGCACGGTAAGATGTTGGAAGCCCTGCATCTTACGACCGGTCAAAGGCGCAAATCCAACCATGAAGAAGTGAAGTCGAGGGAAGGGAATCATGTTGACGGCCAACTTGCGCAGATCAGAGTTGAGCTGACCGGGGAATCGGAAACATGTCGTCACGCCAGCCATGACTGTCGAGATCAGGTAGTTAAGATCGGCGTAAGAAGGATCAGCGATCTTCAAGGTCTTCTCATAAATGTCGTACAAAGCCTCGTTATCGATACAGAAGGTCTCATCCGAGTTCTCGACAAGCTGGTTCAATGACAAAGTGGCGTTGTAAGGTTCGACGACGGTATCAGAAACCTTGGGCGAGGGCATAACGGAAAAAGTAGCCATCATACGATCGGGAAACTCCTCACGGATTTTCGACAGAAGAAGCGTTCCCATGCCGGAACCGGTACCACCGCCCAGAGAGTGGGTGAGCTGGAAACCCTGAAGATGGTCACAGTTCTCAACCTCGTGTCGCACAACATCGATGGCCTCCTCAACGAGCTCAGCACCTTCGGTGTAATGACCCTTGGCCCAGTTGTTGCCGGCGCTGGCATTTCCGGCGACGAAATTGTCGGGGCGGAAAAGCTGGCCTAGGGGACCGGCGCGGATGGCATCCTGAGGACCGGGCTCAAGATCCACAAGGACCGCGCGGGGCACGTACTTATCCTTTGTGGCCTAAAGGGAGACGGTTAGTGAAAAAAAGACGGTGAGTGAGAGAGATTGGGGAGACGCGCCTCGGCGAAGTAGACGTCGATGCGCTCTCGCTGCTGGTCGTCGGTTCCGTTGTATCTTTGAGAGAATGTTAGGTTGAGGCAAATAAGGGTCACCGACTCTTCATTTCACTCACGAGCCGCTGCCGTCAACGCCATGCTCCCCAGAGACGGTTTGCCTGATAAATCGTCAGTCTCTACACTCAAAAATAATCGCCTGCAGTAGTATCTACCAGAAACTGGAGCCGACTTGGTTGCCCTGCAATCATCAACTCAACACATGTCCCTCAAAGCAGAAAAATTGGTTGGGTGGCCCTTACACATTGGCCGACTTGGACGTGCACCTGTCAAACGGGGGGTAGTTAGCCTCAGTCAAACTCAAATTCGCCAGGGACGAAAAGAAGAAGGTCAAGTCTCACAATCTCACGCATTTTTGCTGACGTTTGCCTCTTACGCGTACGGGGGGTGCGAGTACGTTACGTGGTGAAGCTATCGAGGAGCTGAGCTGGCTTGATTGAGGCTTTGCCAAAGGACGACGACTTTATTGACCAAGTGGTAAAAATGGTGCCTAAAAAGTAAAATGAGTGAGAATTCCGGTGCCTGGCGGTGAAAAGGCGGTAGCCTTGGTGTGGTCTGATTATGTACATAAATTGGCCTGCCCAAAATTTTGCTGATATGGAATAAGCTAATTTCAACTGTGCCGGATAACTGAATAATTGTGCGCTGTCTTTTTTGCTGGAAAAGCGGCGGGGTCTTTTCGTTGCTGTGGTTGCTGGGTCTTACAGCAGGGTTGCCGCTGAAGGCAGCCGTATTTTTTGCGCTGTGGAGATTGAATTGATAGGTGCTTAGGGGTCGGGTCCCTTTGGTTCTAGGCTACCGTATTACGGGGGGACAGCGCATCTCTGATGGAGGGGTCGAACACGGGGGGGAAATCTGTTCTGCTTTGAACGATATCAGGGCTGGCGGGCGGAATTTGTTGTTGTTATCTCGCTTCTCCTTTTGTGGCAAATTGGATTGTTGACCCCATGCAATTTGAGGTACAAATTACGCCAACGCTCCAATGAGCTAGCTGCAATCAAGCCCCAGATATGTTGTCTCGAACTAATTCCCAACTAGCAGTGGGCATACAGTGTAGATTTCACTAGTTGGATTATGTTTCAGGAGTATGCATAATCTATCCGACTTTCAATTGTGCAAATAGGACAGATCGCAGTCAGGGTCCTTGTTACTGGACGTCTAGGGTAACCATCGCGACATCATCAATTCACAGCTTCAATATGTTCAGAATAGCATTATGACGCTTTCATTTGTATATCTGTTCTTAATTTTTATTTTTGAACATTCTGCTGCGATATGTTAAACATTAACTTGTGCCTTGAGTGAATGGTAAATGTTCCTTTTGAACTGCGCTCATGAATAAAGCTCTCTTGCGTGAACGGTGTTATCGGACGCCAAATGCTCCGTCTTATTTGAAGATGCAGCAGAGACTTGGCAAGGAAGCATGCCGACTGGTCGAGAATGAACGACAGCTGACAGTTTCAACTAACAAGTGCGGCTGAAAGCCGAACATAGCTTGGCTTAACCGCCACAATGCCCATCTCACAGTATCACAAACCCCTCATCAACAACATCTCAAAATGACAGAATCAAGAGCCTGGGTATTCTCAGAGCGAGGTCTACCATGGGACGTCCTCAATCTTACAAGCCAGCCTATCCCAACTTTACCGCCTCCCCTTCCCTTGCCAAAAGACGTGCCGGACCCAGAGGAATGGATTCTTGTCAAAGTGGCCTTTGCAGGCTTGAATCCAGGTGCCATATTCCAGATGACTCTCGTTCCGCCATTTATTCGGAAACCAACCTGTGTTCCTGAGATGGACTTTTCAGGCACTGCGATCGATGTCTGGCATCCTGATGACGAATCTGGATCAGCACGGTCAAAGAGATTCAATAAAGGTGACAAGATTCTTGCTATGCTACCAGCCAGCCATACTTTGCCTACGGGAACAGGTGCTTTGGCTGAATTTGTTAGAATTCCAGCTCGATATGCTGTGAAGAAACCAGAGGGCGTGAGCTTTGCCGATGGAGCTGGCTGCTTACTGCCAGGCTTGACAGCACGGCAGCTTGTGAACGAGTCTGGTGCAACGACCGGGCATCGTGTTTTGGTCAATGCAGCAAGTGGTGGAATTGGGTCTCTGGTGGTACAGATGCTCCGAAAAGTTGTAGGACCTGAAGGATATATCGTTGGCATATGCAGCGGTAAGAATGTCGAGTTGGTCAAGAGTCTTGGTGCAGATGAGGTGAGTTAAGCGTTGATTGAAATGGAACGACAACTAACTCGCTTGACAGATAATCGACTATACGCAACATGATCATCTATCCAAGTACCTCACCGAAAGATTCTTACCAGAACCCTTCAACACCATCATCGACACCTTAGGCCATCAAGCCCTATATCTCGCCTCACCATCCTATCTTGTACCCGAAGGCAACTATTCCTCCGTTGGCATCAAACCACCCACGTTCTTCGTCCCAGACTTCCTCCGCGCTGTGCTGCAGATGAAGCTCAACGAATGGTGGCCAGTATCCCCATGGCTCGGTGGTGTTGGACGAAGATGGTTGGGTACATCTATGATGAGCCCTACACTTGAGGATCGTCAGGCTGTCGCGGATATTTTGGGCCGTGGCGATATAAAACTGGTCAAAGACAGTATCTGGCCGTTTGAGGAGACTAAGGAAGCTTATAGAAAGCTAGGTGGGCTTCATGCTAGGGGCAAGATTCTTGTCAAGGTAGATGATCAAGTTGGCGATGATGATTGTTAGATGTGATTCGTCCATAGGTTCTGATGGCACACTCCACTCTTTGTTTCTCAATGAACTCAAGATTACAACAAATACACTGATGATATCTTTGAGATCTTGTTATCTTCCTTGGTTAGTTACCTAATAGCTAGTCTTTGGCTACAGCAGACCACAGGCCTTTGTTGCATTGTATACACAAAGCGAGCATAGAAGTAACCTCAACATTGAATGAATACTTACGCGAGAATGGACTTTCTTTATCAGAAGCTTGAGTATAAAACTTTGCCTTAATCTCTCGCCTTGATAGTTTTGAATCCTGCTTTCCAGCATAGCGTCTCATCTCTTCACCATCAAGTTTATATCCAACGTTTCTCATCTATTCCACTGTAAACATTCCAACAGACGTTCCTGGCCTCCAACATGGCTTCTGTACCCATCAAGCCCATTTTCGTCCCCGGCAATGACGAGTACCATATTAGGCTTCTTTCTGTCAAGCTGACCGGCTCATTCTCCAACACAAAGTATATATCTTCTCTGATAAGACCTGCTACAGTCCTCACCGTACTGCCATACAAAGAGAGTGCTATCAATTGCTCTCCATCACACTGTCCTGCCCCCAAAGAGCTCCCGGGTCTTCTTTTGATCTGTGAAACCCTGGAGGAACGCCAGGAATATCATTACAACAGTCCTCGACGAGTGGCCATGTCCGTCACAGCTTTCTTGGCTAATGGTATTAGTGTGGAGGCCGATACTTATGTCTTTCTGGTTGCAAGTTTTGAAGAAGAATATTGGGACGACTGGGAGTTACATGCGTGTGTTTCCTCTGAGAGACCTTATCCCATCTCTTGCATAGCACCAGAAGAGCTGGTCTCAAACATGCCAGGCATCGCAGACGAGGATTCCACCAACGACTCAGTGAGCACAGATCTGGAAGATGGATGTTGAGTCACTATTTCTAGGCAGCTATCATGAATTCAGGGTGCTATAACGACTGACGCCGCCCTTTCGATCTACTTTGGTATCTGGAACATGTTTAGAGGCACCCCGTCAAATCACTACTTAGATGCCTACTTAGTGACCAGAATAAATGATTAACACTTCTGCATTTTTACTTTAGAGCTGCTCATAGTACAAAATACTAGATCCTATCTTGAATCGGCCGTGATATGTAATCCTCCTCCAATGAGTGTATATACAGGCCTCTGACACAAACCTTACCTCGTCGACAAACGGCGGTCAATACCGCCGCGGATGCTGACCGGCTATAGAACACGGCAATAGATAACTTATGGAGAACTCCGTCTCAATCGCACAATCCTCGGAAACTTGCAATCTTCATCCCGACAATCTGATCCTTGGTCGGTGCCGCGTCGGTTATCGATATCAAGGCTATGGTTACATAGACGAACTCATCGCAGGGAATAAGAGACCCACGAGGCGGGGTGACGATACGACCCAGGTTCAACTAACTGATAACTCTAAAGATTTGCTTAATTAATACCCCAGTTAGGAAGGTAACTGCAGAACGTCTTGGGCGGGGGATTTGTGAGGTGGAGTCTCGGGCAACAATTCTAGGTCCTAGACTGAGGAGCAATTGAGATACTGCCAAAAGAAGTGATAACGAGCATACAGGCAATCGTGGTTCGCCTAAGTGAGTTGTATTGAATATCAGAATGGCCGTAGTATATAAGGTCGGGGGATTGCCATGTCCGCGATGCGACGACGAGTCTGTTACACCTTGTCCAGGTTTGAGGTGGTACTTGTGATCATTGGAACGCAATAGTAAATTTCCAAAAGCCGGTTCCAATTCTCTTCATTACACATTGCGGAATAAGCCACCGTGATGGTCTGTCTTGATCATGCCAGAGGCCTCGCAGCCTTTGCGTTCGGCCTCACACTCCTCGCAGCCCCAGCATCATCACTACAAACCACCCTTGAACCACGCCAAAAGAAGAATGCCACAAGCCCGTACACTGAAGCAGTCTCAGACTATGTCGACTCACTCGATAAAGAGCTTTGGTCAATCAACAAGAACATTCACGACAATCCCGAGCTGGGATACAAAGAGTTCAAGGCCCACAAACTTCTCACATCGTTCATGAAGAAGCAGAAAGGGTGGAATGTGACTGACACAGTTGGCGGAATCGACACTGCCTTCATGGCTGTGTTTGATAGTTCAGGTGATGGTCCTGTCGTGAGCTTCAATGCCGAGTACGATGCCCTCGAAGGACTGGGACATGCTTGTGGCCATAACTTGATTGCGACGGCATCGCTGGGTGGCGCTCTTGCAACCGCTGAGATCATGCGCAAAGAGAAGCTTGGGGGCAAGGTCATTCTTTTTGGCACGCCAGCGGAAGAGTCCCTCGGTGGGAAGGTCAAGATGCTTGAAGCCGGCGTCTTCAAGGATGCCAAGATTGACATCTCTCTGATCTCACATCCTAGCAACGGTCCCGACACTCCGTACATGCTGGCTCAGTCAACAGATCGTGTCGATGTTGAGTATACAGGCCGTGAGGCTCACGCTGCAGCCGGGCCATGGGAGGGCATCAACGCACAAGACGCACTCCTCCTCGCCAATAGTGCTCTGTCCTATATGCGCCAACAAATGCGTACGACAGATCGTGTCCATGGAATCATTCACTCAGCAGGAACCCGTATCAACGTCATTCCAGCTGATGCATCAGGAAGTTACCAGCTCCGCGCCGCCAACGAGGAACAACTCGAAGAGCTTTCAGACCGGGTATACAACTGCTTCAAGGCTGGTGCTCTTGGCACAGGCGCAAAGATGAACTACACAACACGACCATACGGTTACGCCAACATGAACAGCAACGATGGTCTCGCGGCGTCATACACACGCTGGTTCGAAGAGCTTGGCGGTGACCTTCCTGATGCTGACGTCGACAAGATGCGAGAGCCTGGTGGTTCAACTGACCAAGGAAACATCAGCCAGGATTTCCCAGCTATCAGCCCAATGTTCCAGATCACCTATGCCAATGGAACTGTTCCAAAAAGTGGCCCTCATACTGCGCCTTTCGAGGTCGCAGCGGGAAGCAAGCCTGCTTTCGAGAAGGCTCTCATGGTCGCTAAGGGTCTTGCTGGTGTCGCTGTGGATGTATTGACTGTTGATGGGCTTTTAGATGAGATCAAGGATGAGTTCAAGAAGACCAAGTCATCAGCTCGACGAAGAAGGTAGATTACCGGACATGAAGTTACAGCATGTAGAGTGACGAGACGGCCATAGTGTGGCATCATCCTGGACCTTGGCCGGCAGCCTTGGAGTTGTTCATCTGCCGTGGATTAGGTATAGCGATACGGAATAAAATAAAACAACCCTGTGAAGAGCCACTCGATGCTACTACAGTGGGATTATGCAACTCGTTCTACCTTACACCTATGTACTCCGTCTGCGTCACTCATAACTCATCACACCATGCTTCTTTCTATATGCCAGGAAGACCAATGACCTGTCTAACAGCAGGTACAAAGCGAGGCACAATGTACACAACGTAAAAGGCCGTCACCGCGGTCAAGAGTCCAGTAAACTAGGAGTCGTTAGTAATGACAGGTGAGAGACTACACCGGCTTTGCTTACCTTCTCGAACCATGTATGGAAGTAAATAGCCGTCATGAGTAGCATCCAAGCACTCAATCCCATGACACCCACAGCGAACTTGCCGCCGAGACCCAGAGCAGGTCGCTCAGAACCTTCGCCTAGAGACGTGTCAGATTCGACATTAGCGCTCTTGAGAGCTCCATCAGACATAACGACGCATCGCTCCTCGTTTCGCTTGCCGGACCATCTTAACACAGCCCAGCCGACTTCTTGCATGAGAAACGCAGTACCTAGCGTCAGGAGGAAGACGTGACCCGATATGTCATGTCCTCCCTTCCATTTACCACCGGCAGCTTTGCAGGCCACTGCTGTGACCTTATCACCAACAGTATCAGAGCCAAATTCGACCTCCCTTCGAGCGAGCTCGCAGCGGCCACCTGTCCATCGGAAACCACGGTCAATCAGAGCAGGTCCAAAGCACCACTGCGTGACGAGGAACCACATTGTTGTTACAGCAACCCATCGTAGACTCGCGCGGACACGTCGCCCGGTGTCGGTGGTGCTAGGATGGCTGAAGATGAAGACAAAGAACGCAACAGTGATCCATGCCCATCCTCGCTTGACAAAGAGAACGTTGAAAATATTGGACTTGCGCGCGAAATAGCTCGGAGAAACGCTAGGATCTTGGAAATGCGACTGCGCGATAGGATCGTACGGTGCGGCGCGTGTCTGCGGTGAAACTATAGAGAAGATAGTTCCGAAGATCAAGAGAGCTGGGAACAACACAAGGCCAGCTCTCTCTAGGGGTGTCGGCAGGAAAGGAGACGAGCGAGGCGTCGAAGTCGATCTGGAGGGAGAATCCATAACTGTATCGTTCACTTCAGCAGCCGCCCTCGCAGCACGTCGGGTAGTAACCATTGTAAACAAGCGTAAAGTGAGTTCTTAGAAGAGCCACAGCATTAGGAGAGGTCAATGACAGGCTTGGAGAGAGGCAGAAGGTTTGCAAGAAGTGACGCCAGATTGGCCTTGGTCGCGTTTTTGACGATGGACAGTTGGCTTAAGGCGATGACGTCTACGTACTCGCGCTAGTAGTGGGCTGCCGCCAAGGAAGCTCAGAGACTAAAATTTGCGGGGAGCGGAAAAAAGAAAGCTCCGACCTTTTGACGTCTTGTAAATTATTATTTGAGGTGCGGTTCATCATGACAACTTCGACCTGCAAATTCACGACGAAATGCTGCGACGACGAACACGACAAATATTTTCGACGAGTACGTCCGTGATCAAGTGATCATGGAAGCCTTGAGAAACCGAATGCGCTTTTGACGACTCATACCGAAGAGTCACACAGACTACATTCACGCTGTCGCGACGTCACTCATTCGCCCGCCACGAACGCACGAAAACCTTCTTCGTTCACGCTTCGTCCCCGAGCCTTGCCCACTGCACCCAGCGCCCTCCACGAGACGAGCATGCCTACCCTTATATATCAAAAACCGCTCAATACCCATACTGAAGAGTGGTGTAGTGGTATACGCTCCTAGATCTCCTATGATCACCTAAAATCTCTAAAATCCGCTCCTATGATCCTTCTCCCACTACACCACTCTTCGGTTTTTGCCAGTTGGCTCGATTTTTTGTCGCCTAGCCCGGATCTATCACTTCCTTTTTTCCTGGATTTATTTCGCCAAATTTCAGTGTCGTTCGAACGCAGGCATGCCCTCAAATGTCGACATGTACCCCTGAGGGACCTACCTTTATATACCAAAACCACTCTCTATACCAGTACCGAAGAGTGGTGTAGTGGTATTCGCTCCTAAACTCCTATGATCACCTAAAATTCTTCTCTCCGCTCCTAAGATCTTTCTCCCACTACACCACTCTTCGG
>NW_023501368.1:0-85204 GCF_013396195.1 Fusarium tjaetaba | reverse complement strand
CTTGTTTCCAGAACGCCTCGCATAGGAACGAAAATCCCAAATTATCCCATTCCCACCAAGAAAGAACACCCAAAGACTCTATTCATCATCCGATATGTCGATGACTGGTGTCGGGGGTGGCCTTGGTTGCCTACTAGCATGCCCATTAACCGAACCTTTAGGTTGCGGTGCTGGTGAATCGTCATCAGACTCCTCCGGCTCCCATACTGCAGACCACGCTCCATCAGGAGCCACTTTGATGTTTCTTGTCCGAGTGTCGCCATTGCTGATCAGCGAACGCCTCACTGCTGCGAGATAATCATCCACCAAGAGACTGATAGGACGTGCATCGAGTCCGCATATTGGACAACCCCATCTGTCCACCAACGAAGGTTCTTCCCCCTGTTGCTGCGGGCCGCCTCCTTTTTGAGGCTCTTTTCCACTTCTGGTCCCCAAGAACGTTTCTAGATCAAAACATTCCAAGTGCTTGCATTGACCGCCCCTGACAGGAACCGCAACCCTCTGCTTACTAAAAGGGTCTGCCAAGGAGATTGGCAGAGTCTCGTCCTGGACGATGATGTCGTCTGAATCCGAGGGACGCAAGCGGCGTATTATCTTGTGCTTCGTTTCCTCTGCTGGGAAGTGCCGTGACTGTATAAGGTCAGTAATCGCCTTATGGCTCATTGTCTCCACTATCTCAATCGCCATAAAATGCTTATACCCCGGCTTGGAATTCTGTTCAACAGCAGGATAGCTGATGGTCATCTTGTTCTCACCCTCAACTAAGAAATCTGTCAACTCCAACGGCTGATCTTTATGAAAATGTTGTTTTCGTCGTAGCTCAAGGGACTTTGAATTCAGGTCAAAAAATATATGGCTAGGCCAGCAAGTTGCAGACATCACCCAATCTGACTCGCATGGTTCAGCTTGTGTCTCAGGTTGCACAATCATTCGCAGCCGGTAACGACGAGAGCCCTCGGAATAGTAGCAAAATGGAAGACCAATGCCCTCGATTTTCTTCGCTAACTTTTGTATCTGTTCTTTTGTCACGTTGAAAGACAAAGACCGCAGTCCCCTTTGAGGCTCAAGGGCTAGAGGTTGGTATACTAGCTGTCTGACAAATTGATAATGTCGAGTTTTGCCAGGAATCAAGGGAACACGCCTGGGACTGCGTACACCGACATGCTGCAACCCAACTTGAAGTGAGCCATAGCCATACGGGCTAGCTGGATATTCGGCTTCCGGTATTTGCTGGACGGGCCCGGCCAGTGAATGCGGATAGCTAGCGACCGGTACCTGGTATGCTGGATTTCGTGGCCCTATCGGGTGAGCGGAATAAACATGAGCTGGCGGAGCTGGCATTATGTTATATTGCGGATTAGATGCCCTGCGAGGTGGGTTTAATTGATTGTATGCCATTTGAAACTGCGGGGACTGCATAGGCTGGCCATGATGATGAGGGCTCATCTGCGAAACTGGACTCGAGACTTGCGGCGTTCCTGCCAGCTGGTGTTGCGGTGCTTGGTTTTCGGTGTATGTCCCGTGAGGGGCGGGAAGCGCCTGGGATGGATGTGCAAACGAGGCTGCTCGTCGTTGTAATAAAGGGTTATTCGGCGGTAAAATAGCTGTTCGTGATGGGCCATTCGATGGAATGATAGGAGTGTTGTTAGTCGTGGCAGGAGATCCGCGGTTTGGCAGTATCGGGAGCGACCCAGCGCTTGATGACCTAGGTAATGGATGCTGTGGTAACTGGGGAGACTGGTAGGCAGTGGCAAAATGAGGCGACGATGTTGTAGTATCAGTTTGGATGTGGAGGTGATTCGGTCGTCGTAGTCCCTGGATCCCGCTGACACTGTTGCCTGTAGAAGGCGGGTGGCTACTCACAGACGCTGGGCTTACCACCCTTGGGTCGCCTACAGGCCTAACAGCGAATGCATCGAAATGTGAGGGAAGGGGAGGAGATGAAGCAGGTGCGGTATGCACGGGATAAGATGGGTCAGTTGCTGTAGGCGGTAGCGATTGATGTCCACGTTGTGCAGCTATATGAGCACTCGAGCCTGCATCTTTTAGCCGGAAGAGTGAGTATTTCGTTGAAATAGGAAGCGGATTCTGGGGTAACGTACTGGATGTTGCTCGTTGAGCCGATATAACAAGGTCCCGGTATTTCATCGCAATTGCCTCCCTCGCGCGTTTGAGGGTTTCAGGAGCCTCAACGCGAGCCTCGTATGCAGCTTCGTCCAGCCTATCCTGATCAAAAATGGCGTTCATCGCAGCTGCCACAGGTCCGTCATTTATGCCAAGGCTCCTGCGGCTCATGGTGAACAGCATAGACTGTAGACCTTTGGCTCGGCAACGTAGGACGAATGTCAGCTCGTATGCGAGCAAAGGATACTTTCGTGCTAGAACATTTTGTGAGAGCGATTGCCAGGTTGTTGCTAGTTGGATGAGAAATGCAGAAATGTCTCTAGCCGCTTCTGTATTGGGGAAAACCCTTGAGAACTCAGCAATGGTACTGGGAAAATTGGCAAACCATTGCAGATGTGCATGGGACATGTGTTCATTCTTCCTAAGAATGGTTTGCGCTACGTCAAAGGCAGCATCCAGCAGGTTTGGCTGCACTAATCCATGGAAGAGCGCATGAATCGGCCCTCTATTTAAGGACCAAGCACAAAGTGCCTGGTGAAAAGCAATGTAGAAGAAATCTTCGTTCTGGCATGCTTCCGCCAAGATCCTGTATCGTGGTTTTTCAACTGTCTCATTCAGGAGCCCGGCATGGGCAGCTTGTGCCATGCGGTGGTCGATCGAGTTGGACCATTTTAGACAGATATTTCGGTCTCTGGAATTTCCCGGACTTGTTGCTTCTTGAACCCGAGGGCGCTTTGCTTGATGACCAATAGCAGTGGCTGGTCTGATATGCTGTCTCGAGTTCGTTTCTAGAGGCACTCCTGGATTTCGAGGGCGTATTTCTATGTGGGAGAGCGGCGAGGCTGTTGCCTGAGGAGCTTGATCAGCCAACGGAGGGCCAGTCGCCGCAGGTTGAATTGTCGGTTGAGTGACGTAGTTTTGCTGTGGCATAGAAGTCCTGGGGTGCAAGGAGATGGCGGCCGTAGAGTTTGGGTAGCTGGTATTAGTCGCGACGTGTGTCGAGTCGCTTTCGTTCATGTTACTATCAGAGACTGGCCCCCCGGGCCCTGCGCTTCCTACGTGAGCGCTTGGATCGGGATGAGTGCAGTCGGTTTGATTCGAGACATTCGGGCTCGGTGCGTCGGTCAGCGCCGGAGAGGGCAGGACGGTCGAAGCTCTATGATCGAGTCAGAAATGTTGGAGAATGTAAGCAATGTCAACGTTGGTGGCGATAGTTCGAATCCTAGAAGGACATGCAAGGCTACGAGACGCAGCCGAGGATCCGTTGCTTGGCAAAACAACATGCCCGAGAGGATGGGAAAGGGTCTTTAGTTAGGGGAAGATCATATACCTTGCTGATTCTCCGGCACCTGGTTGTTGTTCGAATGATTGCTCGGTCGGGTGATTATCGCGATGTATGTCATTGTCGTTCTGGGTTGGGGGAGCAGCGTCAGACACCTTTCTCTTTTTGTTCCGTTGCCGGGAATTACTGGAGGCTACTGGAGCGAGTCTAGTAGGGTTGGTTGTTGCGGATGGGTCCCCTGTCATCCATGAGCGAGCGCGACCACCAAGGAGGAAATTGACAGTTTGGTTGGAGGAAGCGATCTGTTGAGCATCGGGTGAAGGGTTAGCCCGTGACTGATTCGACTTTGAGGTATGTGGCATTTCACGGATGTATGGTGTTTTTTTTTTTGTATGAAGATCTGGGTCACGATGTAGAGTTGCTGCAAAACCTGGGCGCGGAACACTAGTTGAAATCATGCTTCAACGTCGCCGCTTTTTGAAGTAGAGTGCCGCAGAGTCAATCATGGTTCAGCGAAGTGAATTCGCACGATCAAGGCAGCGAGGGTCGTGAATCAACATCGAGAGCGAAGTGGTTGAGGTGAGTGAAGTCAAGCACAAGACAAGGCAAACAGCGATGTTGTCAGTGCAGCTCGACGAGCAAAACCAACCCAATAGCACAGCCTGCGGTGGAAGAAATTTGAGGTCGAAGAAAGGTCGATATCAAGACTTATCAGAGGGATGGGTGTCCGTGGCTGCGTAAGTAGGTAGGTAGATGGTTGGATAACTGGATAGATGGGGGATGTGTGAATATTGTTGGTTGGAGGCAAGCGGAGAAACCCTGAGCCCAATTTCGAATAGTTGCCAAATAATGGGAAAGGTGCAAGCGCAGGCAGTCGAGCCTTCCATGGCAGAGATATTATTGAACAAAGGAAAATAAGGTAGGGTAGGTAAGGTAGGTACCTTGGGTGGCGCCAACCGACCTTGAGAAGGAAGGCTTCAGCTACCAACAAACAACCTAACAAAGAAATGAGGGGGGAAGAGCAAAGAGGTAGGTACGTACCTAGGACAAATACGCAATACATCCAATACATGGTAGGTACTAACTTTCCTACCTAGGTAGTACATCTTGTCGTTCTGAGGACTGGATGTATGTACCTTAGCTGCAGCCAGCCGATAGTCAAGTTCTCAAGTGGCTGATAGGTACCTTACCCTCCTGGGGCAGGAAAACAGCGAACCTTTATAGGGTGTTAAAATAAACTTGGTAAAAGCTATCCTAAGCTTAAGCTATATTGCCTAAGTCTTTTTGTCATTTAGGATCAAGGTCCTGTTCTTTCTTTTCTTTCCTCCCCTAGCTTACCGACCTCCCTATGCTTGGTGGAAGTCCTTATTAATGTTCACAATTGCACTGCATGTCTCAGGCCTACAGCATGAATCATATGCCCTATTGTGAACCTATTCCAAAATAGATGTTTATCGACGTCTGTACCCTTGAATGTCTTCTTTCTTATCGAGATGCTCCCTCTCAAAAGACAAGTTTGAATTTAGGCTACCGCAATTTTCGCTTAGACCATTGCTTTGTGTACATTATCATACGTATCACGTATGTGACTCAGCGCAACTACCTACCTCTAGGTATGGACCCTTCTTTTTTGTCTGAGAAAAAAAGTGTGAGAGCGGGGAGAATGTGATGTGATGTGATCTTGGCATTGACGTTGACGTTGACTGGGTTCTCGTTTATTTAAACTCTGGTGAACTAACTTAAAAACATCCTGTGTACCTAGTAGGATGAATTTGTCCATTATCGAACACCAAAACATTGGATTCGTCGTCGATTATTTGCCTCGAATCGTTGTCTTGGATACACACCGTGTGGAATTCCATTTCTCACCACACGACGACTTATGTTGCCTTTTGCTTCAGCCAGCCAAAAGTCTTGTTGTGCACAAACCATATCGGTTTGAAGAATTATACGTTACACGACCTGCACCGTGCCTCATTTCCTCATATGAATGACAAGTATGTAATCGGAAGTAGGTTGGCTGGTTGATAACCAAGGCCCCATGAGTTCAACAACACCGTAATTTCCGTTTGCTGCAAAGCGTCTGGTCATAAAAGCAGGCCTCTGCCACAATTCCGGAGAGCCATGATCATGCTAACGTTGGGACAGATTATCAAGACCCAGCAAACAAGACCCAGCAAACAATCCTGTAAGTTGTCATAGCAAGTACATGCCAATGTTGGCTTGTCCTCAAATGTGTCTGTCTCTCACCCATGGTTATAATTCAGCTTGACATGGGAATCAATGGGGCCTGGGTACCTGATATGAATGCCAATAAACAGTAGCCAGTTTGTTGCGCCAGGATCTTTGATTGCACGATAACTACCTTAGGTAAGGTACCTTACATAGTGCTAAGTCACGATGGCATTCCTTCCTCTTATTATGAGCCATATAGCCCTCATCATTTTCATCGTGAATCTAGGGCCACTAAGGTAGTGCGCACTTATGACACAGCACGTAAGTAGTCAGGTCATATGTATATACTACTGTCAATGGATGGGAACAGGAAGAACGAGTTCCTCCCATACCCCATTCCATATGTCTGAGTTATTCAACAAGTCTGGTGACTCTGCCATGCCCGTACCCGTGACTGCCGGTCAATGCAATACTGGTAAGCTCAATATTCGGCCATATCTGTTTGCCTTGTACTACTTGAGAGCTGGCCCTGACCCTGCATTATCACCAATTTGCTGCATCGCTAGCATTCGCGACCCGTGTACAACTACTTCATTCTTCAATAATCTTATATACCTCACTAACTAGTTGGGCTTTTCGCCAAACTGAGTGATCGCTGCTCAGGAAAGAGACCTCTTGCTCAAAGCCATTGAGGCAATATACAAAGCCAAGGCAACGAACGACACCTGCTCCCGCTCATGTCGAGTCCGCTTTGCTGGCTTCCTAAAATAGTATCTGCAAAAGCTCGACCACATCATCCAATCCCGGGAGTCCTAGGACTGGACTGGACTGGACTGGACTGGAGGTCGATACATACACTATATGGAAAAGTATTTACTACGTCCACCAGCAAGTCAAATCCTATCCCATGATCCATTCTACTTCTGTCGAACCGTTGATTACCGACAGCTTCTCACCTGCTTGTTTAAATATTTCACGACAACGAACCTTGAGTCTCCGGACGTGTTGTGACCTGGCCTACAGCCTTTATCAAAGCCATATGTTCTGACCTGGCCACCAGGGAGCAAGAATTGGGGCGCTAAAATAAACTGGTCTCGAGGCTGGCTAAGATATACTTAAGCTTGCCCAAGTCTTTTCATCACTTGCATCAGGAAAAAACCCTCCCCTTGCTCGGTCGCACCAATCGCAGCCTTCCACGCTAAGATACCCAGGCATCTCCTCTTGTCCAGGGACCACGCACTTCACACTTCTTCCCCAACCGCGACGACTGCTCCACCCCAGCAAAGCATTCGTACCTTAGCGCACCACTCGAGCGCACTATCATAGCGCACCACCTCAGCCACGGCCGGGCTTGGTGTCTGTCTCCTCAAGCTCTTATACCCAACTTACGCATCATCTCCAGCTCTTTCGCTGTGGAGAGTTGAACCGACCGAACCCAGCTCTGGCAATACGGCGACAGAGTATTGGTTCGGTGGATGGCGTACAAGTCAGACTTCGTTCTGTTTTCCTCACTCTACCGACAAGCCTCTCTCTTGGCTGGCTGGCTACCCGCTGTAACTATCAGGCTCGGTCCAGCGCCACCGTCAGGTTCCGCAGAGTTTCCAACCGCCCTTAAACTGCCACTCCGTTCCTCCCTGCACGGCCTCAAACGTCCGACATCAACGCAATCGCCTCAACCATCAACAGCGCATCGCTTCATCTCATCATGGCCTCACGAGGCCCCAATGAAGGGTCGCCCAAGCCAGAAGTTGGCGACACCTTGATTGTGATACGTATGTTAATACTCTGGCCTCGCGTTCTTTGTCTATAGTATCCTCTGATACTGATTTCGTTTCCCAACCCTGCAGATGATTTCCAGGCTCGAAGCTCCGATGAACTCAGTCTTGCGAAGGGAGACCGAGTTGAACTTATAGAACGAGACGACGAGTTTGGTGATGGATGGTTCCTTGGCCGTCATCTGGTCAACAATAATAATGGACTCTTTCCTGAAGGTTGGTTAAAACGTTGTTCTACAGCCCACGGCGAGAACATTGATTGACACTTGGCAGTTTACACTAGGCCAGCCCCAAGAAATATCCCCACAAGCACTTTCAGTGCTTCGAAGGCCCAGACTGCTCAGCAAGAACAGGCTCAGGACTCGAGCGCTGATACAGGTACCAAAGAAGAGAACGAGTTGCAACAACCACAAACTAGGAACCCTGTGACATTACCTCTCAATAACGTCAAATCCGAACCCTCACTGGTGTCGAGCGAGCCGCCTGTGTTGCCCGCCTTGAGCCAACTAACGACTCAGAATCAGGACAGCCCTGTCTTGCATGAAACGCTCACTGTTATTGACGAGCACATTACCGATTTACGATCACCAGCGAGCAATGGCGGACTCCGAGCGATAGCGAACGACTCTGGAAGCGAATATAGCAGCACCCATCCCGACCAACGAACATCATACATACAAGGTGAAGAGACTGACGAAGAAGAGGAGGGTTTCCATACGCGAGACGAAGTCGAATCGTGGTCTCCCGATGACGTTGCCGAATATCTCTTTACGTCGGGAGTCGAAAAGCACCACTGCGAGGTCTTTAGGGACCAAGAGATATCCGGTGAGGTTATCCTTGGTATGGATCAGAGCTCACTGTTCATCAAGGCATTCGATCTTGGGTCTGTCGGCCGGCGCCTCAAGACTTGGCACAAAATTAAGGCACTTCAGGATGAAGTGAGTAACCAAGGCCTGGAGACACGGCGTACAACACAAACCTTTGGAAACGATGGTTCAGAAGAAGGCCGTAGATCTCGGAGCCGAGCAAACACCCTGACCAATCGGCCCACTTCTATTCAGACGAGGCGACTCTCTTTATCACAGAATACGCCAAAGGCATCTCCGACATTTGGAGGATCTCATGCGCAAGAGAGCTCTAACCGCGCTAGTCATATCAAGCGGCCATCCGCGGCGTCGATCAGGGAATTGAACCATTCGCGTCGACACTCTTCGTCGACTGACTTTCGCCAAGCTGGCCCTCCGACGGCAAGCCCAGCCGTTCCCGTTCCTAGGATCGCGACATCGGGTACTTTCCCCGGAAGCGAGACTGCCCATAAAAAGCAACCATCATTTGACAGAAATTGGACCCTAGGCAACGCTTATTCGCAACCCCCCCAGCGACCCCTTTCTTCAACTGGCCTTCAGGATCTACTTAGCCCATCGGGAGCAGAAGCACAGGATTCTAGCGTCGACGCTGATCGGGGTTACTTCTCCGGAACAGAAGTGGATGGGAGGAAGAGAAACTTGTTGCGAAAGCGCGACAGCAATGCTGAATCGAGAAAGTCAAGCTATGCCGAAGAGCAAAGGGTTAGAAGCGCCACAGCTATGGCACGACAGTCAAGATTCGGTAGCGTGGGGTCTATTGCGGAAGGGGGTATCTCGTCAGCAGCTCAAAAGTACTACGGTATTCAGTCTGGCGCTCATAGGAGAACTGCGTCAGCCGCTTCGGAATCAACGATGAACATGCCACCACCCAATGACGTTCCTTCACCCACCGTCACCAAACTGGACACTTCGGTCAGTTCCGCTCGCTCAACCGCCTCACCTATGACATCGAGACATCAAGGTTTCAACTCGGACTGGCTGTCGTCAATGGTCAACAAACCCATTGCCCTGGCTGGAGGAAAGGGTATGCGGGCCATATCTGATAACCTTAGCCTTGACCGATCGAAGGCGTCAACTCCAACGGACTCATCGAACAAAGATTTCTTGGTCGACTCACCTGCGCGAACCGGCTCGACAACTCCATCAGGCGGAGCAAGCTTCGATCTTGAGTCGCCCGACACTGCCAAGAGTCCTAGTACTCCCTTAACCCAGCTCAACAAGAAGGCTGGGAAGAAGGGCAAGAAGGAAACGAGCGCATACACCCGCGGGCTGCTCAAAATCTCGCCAAAGGAAGCAAGCAAAGATGCCGATTATAGTGGCTGGATGAGGAAGAAGAGTTCCAACCTCATGACAACCTGGAAGCCTCGTTTCTTTGTTCTCAAGGGCCGGCGGCTTGCTTATTATTACTCAGAAGATGACGACCAGGAAAAGGGACTCATCGATATCTCGTTTCACCGAGTTCTACCAGCAGACAATGAAAAGCTCACAGGTCTTCATGCTACGATCACAAGCCTTGGGGGTCAGTCGATGCCTGCGTCCCAGAATGGCGATGATAACTTGGAGAAGGGAGATGACTCTATCTTCATCTTCAAGCTGGTTCCTCCCCGAGCTGGTCTCTCCAGGGCTGTGAACTTCACAAAGCCAACCGTTCACTACTTCGCTGTTCCCAACCTAAAGCAAGGTCGTCTATGGATGGCGGCCTTGATGAAGGCGACAATTGATCGAGATGATTCAAAACCCATCACTACGACGTACCAGCAAAAGACAATTTCTCTTTCTAAAGCCAAGCAGATGCGTCATCGCCCACCGGCTCTGATGAACCTCGACGAAGGGGCCGAAGAGGACGCTAGCACGGCCCGAAAGGAAGCCAACGGCCTGGGAATTTCATACGACGAGGCCGACAGCGGTGTTTCTGGCGTCGACAAACTCGCGGGCCAAAAGGTTGAAGAAACCAAGTCAAACCTAGAGTCTGAGAAAGAGCAAGAGAACCTACAGACAGCTTGATCGATGCCATACACACGGCATTACTTCTAAATTTCTTTCTAATCGGTGTGAGGCGTATCTGACCTTTCCCTAACAAAACTTCTCTTACACATTTTCCCACACCCCCTTCTCATATAGAAGCTTAATCCTTTTCTTTGCTTTTCTTTTCTTTTTACTTGATACCTCGGGCGCAGGGGGGAACTGGAAATCTCAGTAAGATATGGTGATGAAACAAACAGACGTGGATGGAATGCAATGCAATGGAAAGTGGAGGATAATCTCAGCTCATCCCTTTGGTAGTGGATATGCACGGGCTGGGACTGGCGAACAAGAACGAACAAGAATGTCATGTTACAAGAGACAATGATGATGAGGACGGCTTTTGTTACTGGCATTTTTACAAACATGAAAGTCTTGAGGATGATTTGCTGAGCTGGAGAAAATGAGCGTCCCTCTGGACGGCGTACGTGCTGGTAGCTTGAAATCCTGTTTTTCTCGTGGTCGTAATGTGTACGAAGATCTTTATGTTTGAGTGACACAAACCTATTGCAATCGAGAGCACCCTGGGGTGGATGGAGAATTTCTGCTGAGCAGAGAACACGGATTGAGCTGAGGGCGTACAATTAAGCTGTGAAGTTCACGTAGTCTCACGCAGATAGACTGAATGCAAAAAAAAAGTTTATGAAATATCGAATTGGAAGACGATCGCTTGCTCTAGAGGTATATGAGACAAGAGAAGAAAGGGGCATCAATGGCCCCAACAAGAAACTCCATGTACCTTTTTGGATCAAGCTTCTTCGCTTGACATGTGACCCTATCATGAAAAGAATGCCCTAAAGCATAAAGGGTCCTTTGCTTTGGGACGTTAGAGCCTTAGTAAAATAAGTCCAGCGCCCCTGGGTCGTATCCGTCGTTAGACCATCCAAACGCCATGAAAAGGATTGTACCCTACTCTAGTATCCCACTACCTCTTTCTAACCTTCGCGGTATCCTTGAACTTGACTCTGGTCAATCCAGAGGTGGCACCTCAATGATGGTAACAGCAGCCACATCAAATCTCGATCTCAAACTTTCTGGTTCATACCCGTCAGAAGCTGCCGAATGGATTTCATGAGGTGCAGCTCGATCCCTTCGAAGTTTCCAACAGCCTCACCCTCACCAGGTGGTGGGACAATGCTAGCGTCTGCTATGCCGAGTACTCGGTCAATAGCCGACAACGTGACAGCCTCCGCTTTGGCCTCGCCAAGCTTTGGGTTGAGAGCTTTGACAGAGACATCCTTGAAGCCATTAATGGACGCGAGAACTTTGGCGTCAAAGAAAGGCATCGTCTCGGCAGCAGGGGGCGAGCCCAAAGAGGCGGGTCCAGGCGTGGGACTCTTTGATTTCATGTAGGCATCAACAACCTGGCGGATGCCTTTCATGCAAATCGTCTCCATTTTGTCGTTCTCGGTCGCATCTTTTTTAAGGCCGATGCAGCGGTTGAGTGCTGACATGACAATCCCTTCGGCTTTGGGGTTACGAGCCTTCTTAAGGTTTTCGATCAGGCCACTCTTCAGCTTGACAACCGCAGCGAGGAGCTTGGGCTCGATGGCATAGCGGGCTGTGGGAGACGCTGCTGAAACCGACGGGGTGCGGTTCACAGGAGTGGCAGGCTGTTGTTGCGCCTGTGGCGGTCCTGTTCCAGGCACAGTCTTCGCGGCAGCAGTCAGAGGCACTGAGGGGTGGGGGTGGTGCTGCTGCTGCTGCGCAAGCGGTGCGCCAGCAGGAACGGCTGCAGCATTGGCGTGCCCTTCCTCGCTCTTGATCGGTGTGTTTGCTGGTGGTGGTGGCCGTGGTGCGTATGGGGAACTATAAGCACCCTGCGGGGGCACCCCAAGCTGTGGGCGCAGAGGGGCTGGCGGAGGTCCGTAACCTGGTGGTAGCTGTGCTGGCGCTGGCGGTTGTGATGCCACCGCTACTGGAGCTGGTTGGCCAGGCGTTGGTGGTGATGCAGATGCACCAAATGGCTGCGCTGGCCGCCCCGGCTGCGTCTGCTGTGCCGCGTATGCTGGCATATGATAACCAGGAGGTGCTTGGCCAGGGGGGTAGCCAGTAGCTCCAGGTGCCATATGCTGGGCATTGTAGGCATACGGAGCTGGATATTGGCCATACGCGTGTGTTGCTGCACGGTCTGGTGACGATGCCTTTCTCTTCTTACCAGCATCGAGTTCAACACCTGGAACACGAGACCAAAGGTTCGTAGTCTCATCTTTTCTGAAAGCCTCATTTCCAATAAGATTATGGCGCACACTGCTTTCCCAACCTTTCGTTTCTGTATGGAAGTAGAACCAGGGATATCTCTCACAAATGCGCTTGTAAATCTGTTTGAGCGTAAGACCGTCCGGTCCAGCCGCGGTAAGCGTTTCGTCGATAAGCACGCCATAGTTCTTGTTTGGCTTTTGGAGCTGTTCTTCTGTGTAGTCCTCGATTTTGAGCTCCAAGGGAGGGGATTTTGGTCGAGCTTTTTTCTCCTTCTTTTCTCTTGCTCGCCTCTCTGCATCTGAACCTTCAGCACCGTCCTCCCGAGGCTTGCGAGGTTTGTACTTGCGTTTTTCTGGTCTCCCCGAAGATCCCTCCGGTAAAGGATGTTTTCGGGGCCGTCCAACCTTACGTTTGATCGGCGGCTCTACTGGAGGTGCCTGTGGCAAGGTCTTCTTGGCAATCTCTTGCTGTTGCTTCTTCAGCAACCGCTGCTCCCGTTTTGACATATAGCCATTCTTGGGTGGCCTGCCAGGTCCCCTCTTTTTGGGTATTTGAGGCATCAAATGTCCTTGATGCGGGTCAAGCATGCCATCCTCCTTCAATCCGGAGTCTGCTCCAGCAATTGTCATGTCATCGATGTCCATGTCCATATCCATGTCCATGTCCATTTCTGCATCCATTTCACCATCTGCCTCCTCTTCCATATCAGCTTCAGCCTTGGCTTCCTTTTCTCGGACTGTCTCCACTGTTTGGATGGCTGCTGTCTCCTCAGCTTCTGCCTCAGCCTCAGCCTCAGCCTCATCTTCATCGCCGTCACCAAAGTCAGGAGACTCAGGTGGGCTGGCCACATCAGACAGTTCATCGCTCGTATCCTGGATTTCGCCGTTACCATGCGCAGACTCGAAGTCGAAACTCATCTCCTTTCCGCCTTGGGCGTGTCGCTTTTTGAGGGTCATGGCGGGTTCTTCCTCGATATCCTCCTCGGCACCCGTTCGGCCCCTCTCAACTCCATTTATGAGAAATCGGAAGTCGACGTCTTTTATTTGCAATCGATCGCCGCATCGCAGGACGAGCTTTTCACGATTGTAGTGCACATCCTCACAGAAGAACCCATTCTTATGAAGAGGTATAGCTTCGAAGACACCCATGTCTTGATTGTATGCGATCTTCAAATGCTCCCGGGAAATAGCTTTCGTCTTGGAGGCAATGTTTGGACCTGGTGAGTGAATGCCAATAAACGGAACATGGTAAGGCGAGGGACGCAGAGAGCCCAGATCAACTGCTGCAGCGCCAGGCGTATGAGAAACATATTGTCGGTTAGAAATCATATTTTCCTGAGCTTGTGCTGCTGCTTCATCCAAGTCGTGCTGTGATGACCCCTGTGTACTCGTCTTACGCCTTTTTGTAGGTCGGGGGTTTTCCCCAGTATCTGATTCGGGACCCAGCATACCTCCCTCTTCACTGACATAGGATTTGCTGAACTTGCTTCGATCTGGGTGTATCGGGGAAGGTGGTGGGAGGCCTAGGTGTACGTTCTCTTCAGTACGTCGCCTATACTCTTCGGCGCGTCTTTCGTCACGGCGTGCCTGCTCCAGTGCACGCTGATCTCGTCCAATTATGACAGCATAGGTGGTCATCTGAAATACGCTGTCGGCAAATTCAATACGTGCAAAGGATTCAAGAGCCTTGTGAGAATCTGATTGGCGCGCCGAATTTGTCGGGGCAATGCCTTGGAAAGACTCGTCTAACGGGTTAGGCAAAGTGACTTGAGCTGGAGTGACTGTGGGAGGTGGTGACATGGCTGTGGCTGCCCCTGACATTGTGGCCAGTGCCATCATCATGTAAGCGTGCTGGTTGATGGTAGGCATCGATGTTGCAGCATAAGGAGTCGAAGGCGCAAACTGCTCTCCCAAGTTGTCGGCCTGCATCTGTAGCTGCAAGGGTGTAGATTGTTGAGCTTGATCAACATTTAATGTTACAGCCGCATCGCGAGGGGTTGAAGCGTCAAGCATGGTGCGATCACCAGAGTTAGCAATCACATGGACTGAGACCGCGGTGCTCGATGGCATCTCTGGCTGTTGCTGTGATGTTGATTTGGTAGCACTAGCAGCTGTAGGAGGAGCGCTCGGAACGCCGTGAGTCGAGGGTGGCGTAGATGGTGAAGGTCGAGAGTCTGACACTTTCGCTGGGGCAGACGATGCTGATTCTTGGTTAGGGGTTGCGGCCTTTGGTGCAAGAGCAGCCGAAGGTTCTTCGGGCGATGGATTTAATGCGACTATTGGAGGAGGAGCAGATGCAGTTGGGACGATTGCTGTCGAGGGAGGCGCGGGAGTGGATGTGGAAGTTGAGTTTGAAGGGTTGGCAGTCTTGGCCATAGTCGAAGAGCAAGAAACCCCAGCAGAGTTTCCGTTTGAATTTGGGCTTGAAGTTTCAATTGGGGCAGAAGTAGAAGCAGAAGGCGTTGGGAGTTTGGCCGGTGCCGAGTCAGCAACTTTTGAGTCGCGGTTTTCGTCGTTGCTCGTCGGTGAATGCGAAGTCGCGTTTATCTTTGTCGCAGATGGAGTGGGAGTCACATTTGATGGCGTCGCAGCTGGTGAAGACGCAGCTTGTGGCTGTGGCTTTGTTCTTGTTTCTGCTTCTGTTGATGTCGTCGTCACGGTCCTGGATGCGACAGCCTGGGCATCTCTGTCGGCACCCAGGCTGTTCTGCAGGCCATTCAGGCCAGCAATGGACGAAGTCATCGCTGCTCGTGCGACCAGCTCCTTCGTCACTTCGCCCTCACCTCAGGGTGTAATCCAGAAGGTATCGCCGTTGGCTGGAGACGGGTAAAATAAAACCTAAGGTTCAAGCGGGCGAGGCTTTCTGGGTCCTTTGAGCCGCGATAACTGAGATGGTCCGGGCGGGCAAGGCTGCACGTTTTGATAGGTCAGCTGAGGGGCTTCCTTCCTTCACGTACCCCGAGTCTCCTCTTACTTGCTACCTGAGCCTGAGATTGGCGGTTGACCGCGATGTTTTGCGCCGCTAGTACGCTTTGGGCAATCAGGAAGTCGCAATCACGAATATGACCTTGTTGGGTTGGTTGCACTTTCCCAGGCATTTACTTGTATGAAAGATTGAAGGCACCAGTTTCGATATTGTTCCAATAAGAGGCAGGTAGAGAAAATACATTAAAACTCTTTGTGAGGTAGATGACTCTGATAAGCAAGTGTGACCTCGGGCAAAAACCTTACTGCGTCTTCTCTTGAGTGAGGGAGGTACACATGTATGGTGCTACGTGAGTTCTTTCCCCGCGTTTGAGTTGTAGGTTTATTCCTTATTGTTCACGGACCAAAATAGAAATCTCTTGGAACAATATAATGCTTCAACTTTCATACCTGAGATCAACAAAAGCCGACCTTATTCATTCCATTTGCCGAATTCTCAATAACATAAAAAATGCCTATACAATCTTCAATGTCACTCAAATCCAGCCCCACTTTGTGTCCTTATGAGTGGCTTGTGTTGTATCATACAGTTCCTGACTTTGCGTTCTGGAGGCTCTCATTCTTGCATGTAACAATTTCGTTAGTAGTGCATTCCTTTACGTTTTCCCCTACTTTTTGCAACCAGCCTACCCTGTTGCTCGATGTGTAAATGAAGCTATCTGAATATAAGCATTTCGATGAGCATTATGAAATTTCTATTCCGAATCAAATCGGAGTCCTTAAACCTGTTCAATTGATCGGTCAAGCGTGGTCCCTTTGCTTAGAAGTACGTATCAGCATTTGGAAATGACAACCCAACGACTTACATTCAGAAACAACTAGGGTATACATGTTGTATTCTATACTCACTCTTTGTAACGCATGACTAGGTAGTATATTGAGAAGCCTATCGAGGCTCACGCTTCCACAAAATATCCAGGGCAAAGCTTATCATCAGCACCCGAAGCCGATGCCCTACTGTCTGAGAAGGAACAAAACGCCACGCGAAATGCGTGTTCATAAGGTCTTTGTAGTATAAAACAAAAGAGCCAAAATTCAGTGAAGCAGGGCCTCATGCTCGGTCGAAAATGCGCGGTGCGAGTATCGCTTTGTCAGTCGTTCCGAAAGACGATACGCTCCATGGCAGAGCATGCCGGCAAAGAACCCCACAGCATCGTTCCTGAAAGCGAGGATTCCAGCAGTGGTCACGAGCATGACAGTCCATCTCTCCAGACGTTCATCATCTGAAAGATCGCGTTGTCGACGAGGACCATGACCTGCAGCCGTGTTCCATAAGTCGGAGGCTCCTTGGTTGAGACTGTTGCCCACTTTGGCGAGCTCGAGACCAGCTGCTATCACCATGATGCCAAGAAGACTCTTGGGGTAGTGCTTCAAGAGATCTACGAGAGTTTCGCCAAACATAAGCCCCAGTACCAGCTTAAAAGCTCCCAGTACCATGATGCTGGAGCCGCTTCGAGCCCCGAAGCGATATTGGGCGGCTAATCCCCCGGCACCATGGCAGACAGGCATACTTCCGAACCAGGTGCTGCTCAAGTTCATCAGCGCAACGCTGATTCCGATGGATGTCACCGAGGGAGTGGGGAGTTCGGGTAGAAGATCCTGGGATAGTGCACTAACGGCGATGATAGAATTGAGTGTGGTCAGAGGCAGTTGTCCGATGGCCATCCACAGGGCAGGCGAATCACCCTTTCCGACCCAGTGCGGCATGACAAAGCGAGGGTGCCAAACATAAAGCCACGGAAGGCTCTCGTGAGAAATAGCGACCTGTACAAAGGCGAATAAGAGGGCGAGTATAAAGAAGATCAAAGCATAGGGGAACCGGGACAGCTTTTGTGTGCCAATTAGAACGAGGAAGGCGATCAAAGCCCACACACGGTTGTCAAGAGCTGGACGGCCCCAGTGCAGAGGCTGAAGCAGAGAAGATCCGGCGCCAAGAATCAACGAGAGGCCTGCTCCCAACTGAATACCCTTTACTACTGGGAGGGGTACGACACGGACAACCCCCTTCAAAACACCTGTAACACTCATGATGAGTACGGCAGCGCCAACCCATTGGCCTGCAGCCGTGACGACACCCATGGGAGAGCCATTTTGTATGGCTGCTGAGGCAATAGCCTATGCAGTAACCATGAGGTAAGCTTTGATGTAATTTGACACGAATATGTTGCTCGGATACTCACCTTCATGGGTTGGACAGGTAAAGGAATACCATAGAACACGCCAGTGAGGATGTTGAACAAGCCTGTGAACACTAGTGTACTTCCCAGATCGATTGATCCTTGTGCGGCCAAGGCAATCATCAGAGGCAGCAAGGTGCCAAGATCGCCCAGTGACCCCGATATTTCAGCCCATGGCGCGGTCCGTAGAGTCGTCAAGTTGTTGCGGTTTAGACGCCGTAAATCATTTGCCCACGGCGGTGCCATCTCACGTGCGTTCGACTGTTGTTATGGAGAATACACGCGCTTCTATTCGTAAGTAGTACTGACTTGGCGCTTGGCTCTCGCTATTCAATCTTGAACTTGCGATCAGATAGACCAGGGTAGTGGTAGGTGTCGGGTACCTTAGTAGATAGGTTGGCTGTCTAGTGGGTAGGTATCCCAAGGTCTCGGCCTAAGGTATGCGTAGGTAGTATTGGGTGCTTACAGGAATAGAATGGTTAGGACGAGTTAGTGACAGGCTGGCGAGCAAGGCCCGATCAAGAATGACGACGATCTAAGTTGAGAAGGTATGTTCGAGTCGCCCCGATAATTCTGGACTACCTAGACTACTTGCTAAAAGAGAGGATCGAAAGAATTAGCAAGGGAAAATGGCGCAGTGAGGAGTGTTCTTATGAGAGGATCAACATCGCCGAATCCGCTGTATCCCTTCTACGGCTCTTATCAAGGATGTCAGACACGTGTGGGACAAGGCCAAGTGATCAAGATGTTGCATCTCCTAGTCTAGGTTCTATCGTGGTCAGCTGTTAGTCCTGTATTACTATTGATTAACCTATAATAATACAGCGATATGTCCTCCAAATAGCATACTCACTACCCTATACTGATCTGTTGATGGGAGACTTTATCAAAACCTAGTCTAGGTGATCTCGCATAACACTGTGTGCGCTGATTACCAGTCTCGGGCGATTCAATGTAGTATAAAGGAAAGGTCACTGCTTACTGTGTCTGACAGAAAACCAAAGTTTCATAATAACTTATTTCTATATAGGAATTGTCAAAAGCTGGGCGTATCAGAAAATCAACATGCCTGCGCTACAAATAGCGTCAAAACGAACATTCAAGATTTGTCTCGTCATCAAGATTCGCTACCATCTATCTAGCGTCACCCACAGAAATCAACAAGCAAATCAACACAAGGACCACTAATCTACAGGTTTATCATGGTTTGCTAGGCAGAGAACAACCACATGCGCGTGAATTTCCGGTGCTCGATGTTAGTCAACCCCAGAGCAAAGTAAGTGTTGATCATCCAGTGGAAACACTGACCGCTCCCAAAATGATACATAGGGACCTCAACGGCGCCTGACACCACCTATAGAGCTACCTTATAGGAAGCAAGGAAACTTGTCCGAGACTTTATAAGTGAATGCTAGGTTAATAAACCCAGCAGAGAGCCCCCAAGCTTGAACTAGAGTTGCTTAAATATTTTAATCGCCTAAGATAGAGGTCCTAAGTTTTCTAAACCCCCCCTAGAGCCATTAACCCATTCGATGTTGCTAGGTGCGAAGTCTCAGAGTTGGGTTCCATGGTGACGATACTCTGTAGGTATACCACTAATTACGCACCCTATACTTCCGCGGATTCGTTCCTAGCTTAGGCCATATGCAGGGTCGGTACATATTTCGCAATATTATCGCTTCTGGAAGGCTAGAAGGCATATCGAACCCCCAGACCACCCTGACCGCATCTATGTTTCTTCAAAACTCAATATCTTCATTTCCCTAGGCGGTTGCTAGCCAAGCTCGGCCCCGGCTGCTGGGACGCCTCAATGTACGGAGTATGTGTGTATGTTTTGGTCTGCTTATCCGGCCACAGCTGTATTCACACAACAGTAATAGCAAAACCTCGCCAGGCTAGTAAGGATTTCCAGTTCGACCCAGGAAGGCGAGTCGTTGCCGTAGAAAAGCATGATAGGTATTTCGAAAAGCGCTCTCCTTCAAGTCTACGCACTAATGGCCTATGACCTCATCACACTACCAACGCAAGCGGTTGTCGCGCTGGGGTGCACTCCTCCCGGTGATAGCGAGGTGTCCCGGCTAGGGTAGGAAAGAAAACTCAGGACTTCAACCATAAGTGATGAAAATATTAGGTAAGTTTAGCCTAAGCTTAGGGGACTATTTGCGAGGTTTATTTTGACACCCTATATCAAGGTCCGTTGTTTTCTTGCCCCCTGAGGCCCGGCCACAAGTCGGCAGCTAGGGCGCGAGACCGTGTAGACATAGCCGCTTTATCCCTCGTCCCCGGGACTTCCAGCCGGGATTTCGATTGAGCTCCGGGTCTGGAATTCTGACCTCTAAATTCAACGAGCACCAGCTGACAATCCTGCCTTTGAATAAACCATATCGGACATGGAAAAGAGAACTGATGAGATGTCCGTCAAGAGAGTTTCGAGGCTTGCCGTGGCACCTATCCGTATGTTTTCAGTGGTCAGCTATGGGATATCGACTCTCCACTTTCCACGCCAAGCCGGCAGCCCAGGGCTCTCTCATGATGCTGGTAGACCCCCATGCCATGCAGCAGCAAACACATGTTGTGTTATTCAGAGTCATTAAAAGTCAACAGGATGAGACTTTGTTTGAGGATGGCGACAATGTTGATCGTGGGCCCTGGTGCTAATAACCTCTTTCGTCTCAAAGTCTTCTCCGATACTTTGATTATTGGATGACCGTCGCTCGCAAGTTCGTAGATTGCGCCGGAAACAAAGGATGCATGCTTCTTCCCGGCATTGAAACTGGGTCGATAAGGCTTGATTTCAGACTCGGTTGCTGGATCCTTGCATGTCAGGTCAAGCAAAGCTTTAGCTTGCACAGTGTCGCATGCAATTGTGGAGATTCGGGGAAAAGATGTGGGGAGCTGGTTTTTGGAGGATCTTCCCTTCGGATGGAACCTAGCAGGCCCAGGTAACAAGGTGACAATGAGAGTGAATGAGAAGTCCTTGTAGAGCGGCGGCGTGCCCGAGGCTGCCATCCGTTCGGGAGACTGCGGTAAGAGAATGTTTCTCGCGATATGATCACCTGAAGCAACAAAGCCTGAAGCACATTCTCAGGGCAATAGGTGCATATTTGGATGCTTGACGATGGCTCATGCAATAGGTATTATGAAGACAACAGCCTGCGCTAAGCTTTTGCGCATTTGTTTGATTGGTCCCTCAAGAGCTGCCGAGACACAGGTGTTGATCAAGTTGGCAAGGCCTCATCTCCCATAACTCATGTAATTAAACAGAGGCTGCAAAAAAGAAAAACAACAACGTAGAAGCGCAAACCGATACTTTACGAGAACCGACCAGGGACTGGCACGAGGCTGGATACTGTAT
Source organism: Fusarium tjaetaba (assembly GCF_013396195.1). Lineage (NCBI taxonomy): Eukaryota > Fungi > Ascomycota > Sordariomycetes > Hypocreales > Nectriaceae > Fusarium > Fusarium tjaetaba. The sequence continues at coordinate 64,242 of NW_023501368.1, read as the reverse complement.
TTGTCGTCATTTCGCCGTTCGGAGACTTCGCGCAATCTCTTGTGCATGATATCCATCGTGCTACCAGAGATGGGCTTGTTGTGGTAGATGGAGGCGGTACCCGTTTAAATCGATTCCGTTACAGCCGAAGGGACGGACTTGACAGCCTTCCATGGGCAATTGCCTGCCTACCTATATTGGAGAAGTACGGAGTAAATTCGCGCAAGTTCTTGCTGTAAAAGCAGCACTGTACCGTGTGTACGGAGTAGACTGTGATATTCAAGACCTCGAGCTTTGCTTGTTGCAGGCATTTTGGCTTCCTCCCTCGTGGGCCGTGGAACCCATTAATGGATGGATGCAAGTGGTATAGAGCCTCGACCCCACATGGGCGATTGACAATCTCACCGCACCGTTTCTTCAGTTGCCGTGTTCCGAGTTGCGCATTGGTCAAGGCGAGCTGTTTACTTGTTGGTGTGTTCCAGCAATTTTTCCCTCTCTTTTCCCGCGGCAATGTTGAGCAGTATGTAGATATGTACAGACTCATCGTGTATCTCCGCTCGTACCTTGCACCGGGACTAGCGTCGCTGTACGTATGGGCGGCCCGTTCGTGGAGAGCGGAATTGACCAAGCATTGAGTGATACGAGTATCGGGTCTTTGTAATCTGGTGACATGGAGGCTACCTCGGAATGAGGTATGTATGGGTTGCGTCGATTCAGATAGAAAGTCAATTGAGTGAGCGATTATTGATTGCTATGAATGATAGGTACCTAGGTAGCCATTCATCAATTAGATATCAGAGCTGTAACAGAGAAAGAGGTGCCTGGAATATCCCTCGTTGTAAGTTGGGGAGTTGCTACTTCAGCTCCGTGACCTGGCCCTTGCCATTGTCGTCTACCTACACCTTACACTTGCGTCGTCATAGGTGTACCTACTCCGTACTTACCTCACCTTTTCTCACCATCAGCGAAGCTTCCCAAAGACAGATTGAAATATCTCGTCTTTCATCTGCTAATCTTCTCTTGTCCACCCCAGCATCGTCCTAGGCACAACCAATACTCCTTTTCGGACCTCAAAAACTCCCTTCTTTCGGCCACTCAGACACACCCATATCAGCAAATTCCAATCGATCTACATCCTTGCCAGTGACAATTGCTCTGTTTTTGTTTTGTTCCTAGCAGACCAAGCCTGCCGTTTTTGTAAGTCCCACCTTGTACATAACGCAGCCCCAGTCTGGTTTTCACTCCCCCTGGTCTTTGGATTGGAGTAGGTATTATGTATTATCACCACCTCCATGGAAATCCACCTCATCCGGGGCACTCGGGGTTGCGCCAAATCCTGTATGTACTTGGACTTTGGTAGCATTGTACAGTGCACAAAAAGCCTCAGAGTCTCGAGATAGGACAGGTACCTGATGGGCATCACCTGGCGCCTCCTCGAAGCCTGGCTTCCGTCGCACCACACCTCATTGCTCCCCTCGATGAAGATGCTCACACCCCTGGGGGCTTGTATCCACTAACACCATGGACCTAAGCAACCACTGAAAGAGACCCTGCTCGCTCGCCTTGACCTCTCTTAGCTGGTGTTGCCCGGGATCTGGACCCATTTTACGTACAGAATCCCTTTCCCTCGTTTGGGACAAAGTCTGATTTCTCGCGGGTCGTGACGCTGCTTTCTCCACTTTTCACAGCTCTTGGGTGACTTTTGGTGTCAGATAGTGATCAACAAAACCACAGAAGAGCCCGCCTTCGCGACCAGATTCATTTGCTGCTTCTTCATCACCCTTCAAGATCGCAAAGGTAGGTCAATTCCTTACTCACAGTCACGCTGCTCTACTTTCGCTCTTCTCGTCCGCCTCCGGGCCCATTGTACGCTCGACAGTCAAGCCAATTCCTGTGTAATGGCCGTCTACTCAGTCCTGGAGTCATGCATGTCGTCGCAATCCTAGCGCAAATGCCGGCGTCAGTGTCCTCAGTGACATTTGCCAAGAATTCCATCAGAACATTTCCTGGATGAATCGCTCTGGACTCGCTCCTATGCAGCTCAATTGAACATCATCGCCGCCATCACCCCTTTGCATTGGTGCGACATTGTCCCTCAGTGGAAGAGGACGAGAATTTGCGAAAGCGTGGGCTGTCTTGTCTGCCTATGGCCACTTTATCGCGGCGCGGAGCCAAGGAAAACTCGGTTGCTAACATGTCTTCCCTAGCAATCTCTCCACTCCAGACACAATGGCCGCCATCAAGTCTCTCATGACCCGCGACGAGGTCGTCCACCAGCTTGTCAAGCGTAAAAACTGGGCCGCCAGGGAGCCTGGTGTTATTGTCGTCTTCTGCATTGTTGGTGTTGGTATGTCATGTCTTTTACCTACGATGTCTGATAACAATGCTAAATTTCTCGATAGTCGCTATTGGCCTTCTCAGCCTCTTCCTCTACAGGAAGGCCATTGCTCGCAAGGCCAACAAGGCCTCTACCGTCTAAGCCGTTTGATGCGGATGAGGCCGGCGTTAAGGAGAGTGGAGTGTGACCTGAGGCATAGTCATGAGCGTCTTTGGACTATGAGCCTCAGGTAGACGTGGTGTTACGACGAGGTGCCTTCTGCGACACACCGGGTGACCGACTGTGACCCCGTATTCCAGTTAACTGTTGCCGGTTACGTCCCTCACCAATTCCTCGCTTGTCAACTGCCAACGCAATCTGTTACGGATAGCAGAGTTGACTGGCAAAACTTTTGTACATACCTACATTCCACCGGATCACGTGGGACAAATGTGCTGGAGGGCGGGTTCCCGTCGAGTGTTCGCTGCAAGGTGGCTGTATTCTATCTTCTAATGCTACTGATACCTACTCGTTTGAAGCAATCAACAATAATCATCTACTCGAAATCTAGTTCCACAAACAATTTCCAGCCTTGTGAAACCCCTAATCTGAAGTGGCGCCTACTCATTTCATGTCTGTTATGACAGTTACTTTTCCATGTTTATCCCATCTCTTAGATATCAGGAATGCGGATCGTAGAATACTCATGCGTGCCATGATGCAGACCAGAAGATACCGTATCAGTAACCTTCTTTAGCTAGCATGTCTGCTATGTCAAGATAGAATGCAATAGCATTGAAATTCTTCTTGATCCCCATCCACTCCCGGACTGTCCAGCCAACACGATTGGACCAGTTTATCAGATCCAAGTGGCTCACTCCAAGGAGCGTGCCTTTGTATGTGCCCCAGTGGCTGCTCTCCACACTGACAAGTCCATCGTTGGGTCCCTCGGCCTGTGTCATAACGGCGTGCGGGTGCCGAAATGGACTCAGCAGGGCCGGCCGCTCTACTGCCGCTCCGTACGAAAAGTACCGCACGTCTGGTTGATCCGGCGTGCTCGGATTGAACTCTTCAGCCATGTAGCGTCTCGTCAACTGCGAGAACGCTGCTGTACCGAGACCAGCTTTTTCAAATGTCTGATAAAGTTGAGGCAAGTAATGGTGCAGTGGTGAGACTTCTTCATCAAGGAGGTAGTCTGCAAATGCGCTTCCTCGGTGCGGCGTTGCAACGGTAACCACAGCCGCAACGCGGACTGGGAGCGGAGCGAGGTGCGAAAGCATATATCGGGCATCAAGACCACCCATGCTGTGTGCGACAATTGTGACGGCTTCGGGCATTGGAGCGTGGGCTTCAAGGGCGGAGCGGAGAGCAGTAGCGCGATCGGCAATAGAGGATGATGGAGGCACAGTAGGCGTCAGGACTGTGGCGCCTTGCGCAGTGAGGGCATCGCGAATGCCATGCCAGTATTCGACAGCTGGAAAGTATGGAGAGAGACGGAGCTCAGCGAAGCCAAAGAGGCCGTGGGCGAGGACGATGGGATACTTTGGAGTCTCTATCGCCAAAAGTATTAGCAAGACAACTTCACACGCGGGATTAGATGCGGTACCGTATTTTTCTCTTATTATCGCATAGTCGTCAGATATTTCCCGGCCCAGGGCCTTTATCCTCGGATCATGCTCACGTGCAAGGTAAGTGCTGCAAGTGAAGCTTCGATGGCATTGCGCGCCGTATAGTTGCCGAGATAGGGGTAAAGCAGGCGCGCTGCGCCATATTACCGATCTGTTCATGGATTGTTGAGTCGCATGGGCGCAATGTGATAGAAGTGTTGGTGTAGAGATCCAGTACCTAAGTCAAGTGGAACGAATGTCGTGAACTGGTGACGTCACGGCGCGAATACATGTGATATTTATTTTGTAGGTGGTATGGGTGGAATAGTTGCCTTTGCGCTCCGCGTTCTTCGAAAAATGTAGGATGAGTAACTCTTTATCTTGGAATTATTGGCTTATAGTTTAAATGTTACTGTAAATATTTCCAAATATCATAAAAAGCCTTCATAATATATAATCTCTGGGTGTATGGAAATGATCTTGCCTTTACTGCAACTGATTCTTTAAAGTCAAAGTAAATGTTTCGTAAATTGAGCTGAAAATGTTCTAATTAGGTAGGTATTTGGTATCTATGCCTCTATTACTAACAATGGGATTCTAGATCCACGATAACCTCAAACTATGCATGACAATAAGGTGGTATTGGAGTTACATCCAAGCCTGGGTCTGGGATGTACATGTGCCAGTACTTAACCAAGAACTCCTCTTAGAACAGCACATGAAAGGCACTATGAAAGTACGAACTCAACAACCTGTCGTCATTACAATCAAATGAAGAATTAATGGCACCATGATCGAGCCAGTATCGGACTGAACCCCTCACTCCCTTTCTCAGTCCTAACAAAATTCTCAACACCCGGAATTGTCGTTATCATCAGCACATTAAAGTATTTATCCAGACAATTCATGCTTTGGATCCTTTCAACTCTTTTCAGGAGGTAACTGGCTTGGCGAATTCTCGTTCGTGACACCGCTGTAGGCTGGCCGTGCCTGCATGCCGTCGAAGGGACCAGCCAGGTTTTCCGCGATGGCTTCGTCATAGCTGGGCGGAGCTTCGTCATATGGAGGTGCCTCTTGACCCGGAGCTAGTTGTGGTGGATAGAGGGAATCATGAGTTGGCTGAGGAGGAACCTGGTTCGGAGTTTGAGAAGGCCGTTGCTGTTGAGCTGACACTGGGGCTGAGGAGACTGAGTTTTGCCTGGGTGGCAGACGGGGCGGGACGTTATTCGTGAAGGTTGCACGCCCCGGCCGCGTTGATCTTGCGGATTCAACGAGTTCAGGAGGCGGTGTAATACCAGAATAAACCTCGACTTGCGCAAAGTGTAGCGGTAGGAGGATGACCGGGGGGCTCTTGTTGGTGATGCCCTTTTTTGGCTTACCCCAGGCTAGACCAAGCTTCAACTCGAGCTCGTACCTTCTAGAAAGATTACAAGTGACGAATGAGGGTGCCACAGTGTTGGGAAGAGGCAAATTCTTCCATACATGGTCTGGAATCACCAACTCACTCCCAACTTCGTCAGCAGGTCCTGTAGTCAACGGGATGTTGATGTTTGGGTTTGACACAACAACCCATCGGTTGATCTTTTGGTTCTGAAGCTCGAGCGCGCGGACATCAGTACGGCCTATAAGCTCCATCTGGAACGACACTAGATAGACTTGCTCTGGATTGTTGTTGAGCTTTTTGGCGATAAGCCGTAGGGGAACAGGCTTGTTGCAAGTCAAGACGCTTGGGTGAGGAAGGCGTGCTGAGATCTCGATTGCTGGAGCTGGTGCAATATCTGCAGATGGCTCTGGAGTAGAGGCTGACTTTGAATCTGTGCCGCTTCCAAAGTTGAAGAGGGAGGACCGCTTCTTCTCTGCCTGAGGGGTCATTGGCCGAAATGTGAAGGGGCGACGAGCAAAAGCCTCCTGGGTTGTCGGCTTCGGCCGGGGCGGTTCAATAGGGAGGAACTTCAGACCGATCTGATACCGCCAGTTTTCCTTGAGCAATCCCGGTCTCTGGATTGTAACCTTGATGTAGTATCGAATTTCTGCCTCCATAGGATATCCTGTTAATGATGGAGGTAGTGTGCGGGTGACATGGCGAAGGTAGAGTTGCTTGCTACCATCCATGACCCTAACACCACCAATGCCAAACATTCCTCCACCCCCAAAACCACCAACGTTGGCCATGCCGCCGATTTTCGACATAGCCATTGGGTCGCTGCATGCATTATTGATGGGAAGCTTGAACTTGAAAGGAAACTCGTGCTCGCCTGCTTGCAGGGGGTATGCACCGTAAGGGTTAGAAGAGCTCGCATAATAGTCATCCGGAAAGACTTGTTGTAGTTTGTATAAGATTTTATGGTTCTCAGCTGCGGTGCTGCCAGGAGGCCGTTGAGGGCTAGGTTGTAGCCTGGCCATGTTCTGTGGATCAAAGGCATTCGGAGCCTGTAGAGCTGTTCCCGATTCCCCTTCAAGCTTGACAACAATACTTCCAATCTGCTCGGCGCGGTTGAGACCCAGGATGATTCGGCCCTGCACCAAGTCGAGGTTGGTATAGAACTCGGGCTGGTTGTCCAGCGCTATTCGAATAGACATGATGGGTGAGCGTCAGGAAAAGACTGACGCTGAGAGAATGAGAGGGCCCCTGTGTGACTTGAGTGCTGGATCTGAGATTGACTCGGACCTAACAGTCCAATAATGTTTGTCGTGAGCTGGAGTGAGTTGAGCGTGATATAGGTACTAAGCTAGAGATCTCTACCAGAGACTCTTGGTTTGAAGGAGCGTTTCACAATTTGGCGTATCCTCTCGAATAGCTCCACGATCTGTCAGTCTTGGATTATCTGCATAAAGGCAACTTGATCGATTCTCATTGACTCTTTCTTAAGCGGTTTGCACGGGAAACCTGGGTTTACTTAGTTGGATGTACGTCACCAAGGCTACTCAGCCTGAGCCAAGCCCCGCGATAGGCCTCACCGCACCTGACATGAAGGAGGGGTGACTGTGGCTAGGAGATTAATTAAGTACCTTACTGATAATGTGGCGCATGTGGCTTGGATGATCGGGTGCTTTAGTGCCGCTTCTCCGGAAAGCCATTTGTTACCATAGGTAGGTTAGGTAGGTACAAATCTGGCAACTCGAGATTGTGGCCCTTCAACCCAAATTCATGGAGGGCAATCTACCAAAAGTCCCTCAAGCAGGGGTACAAGTCGTCTCGTCTACCCAAGCTTTTCACGCGGTCACATCTCTGCTGTGCCGCGATGAGTTATAAGATGTTTGGTGGAGAAGGTTCGAAGATCAATTCCCTGGAGATTGGAAATGCTGGTATCATAGACAGGGCAGGGAGGGCAGAGAAGGGCTTGCAAGGCCCAAGCCAAGCACAAGGTGCTTTGCAATGCAGATAGATGCACAGGACGCATGAAGAGTGTTGGTGATGACAACTTTTCATGAGCGTCACCTGCTTGATCCAGCCTCGAAGCCTGTCGCAATCTCCACTATAACGTCCGACAAGATATCAACCAACAGAGTTCTTTGACACACTCCATCACATATCAACAACACAGAGGTGGATACAGACCGCAATTGGCACGATACTTTTGTCGGCATTGAGTCTGTCAGGGCAGGAAAGCCCGCGATCGACACCTCATAGCACTCACGGACCCTCTGCCGAGGTGTTTCAACGCCCACCCACAATTTGGCATGAGATGTGTGCTGCATCTCGAACCAACTGCATATCCAGGGTCCCGTCTGTCGACTTGGTGTTTGTCGTTCGAGTTCTCCCGAGGTCGACGAGGTAATAGTCTAGGTTTCCTTTTGAGTCAGGATCGGCATTGTTCACGCCGCGCTTCGCAACGCCAATTTACGAGCCCTGTACGGAGTATGTATGATGTGTCCCGGAACCACTCCGCGCTTCTGCAGCACCGCGAAGCTCTGGATCATGACATGACCCATCCACTTCCGAGTCACATACGTCGAGGTGCTTGCGACTTTATGGTAACTCCCGATCACCACTCGCGTTAGAAGAGCTCGCGGAATGGCACCATGCGGGCCGCTTGCCGCCCAAAGACCATCAACGCCCCATTTCGCGCTCGTCCACCAACCACGACAAAGCCTGGCCGCTTTCGTGGCCTTGTACCGCTCGCCCGCTGCGTCTGTGCCGTGCGGGCTGCCGCCGTTTCCCCGCCTCTATCCCTTCGTGATTGGCACACTTAGCCCGCCCCCCATCTTAGCCAGCGCAACGACAATGGAACAAGATTTGTCTCTTGCAGGCAGAGATTGCTATGTACATACATACATACATATTTATGATCCTGGGCTATACAACCCTGTCAGGCAGGCTCCGGATAAGTTACACCTTTTCTGTCCATGTCATGTTTTGAGTTGCATAGCCATTTCTGTGCAGTCGTCCTAGTCATGCCAACCCATCACAAACCTTGCAAAACCACTTTACGGATGCCATCCTGGCTTATGATTGCAAGGATCCAACAACCAACAACCAACAACCACATGCTCTTTGATGCTTCATGCCGTTGATGCCCTCCCTATTCACTCTGGCACTTTGCAAGGACTGGATACCATGTAACTTTGTGCTCCTCAACGTCGATCATGACCAAGCTTGATTGGCCGTGTTGGCTCTTACATCAATTATGGTTCGAGCTTAAGGCAGTTGTTCTTGTTCGCTATTGGGCCGCCCAAAGTGCCGTTTAGTAAAGGCTGAATACCCGTCTCACCCGTTGCGACCTTGTCTAGCTTGTCTTTACTGTTGCACTGCATCATGGCCCTCCCAACAGTGATCCCCCTCTCTGCAGCGCCCCATGAGTACAGAGCCTCACATGCAGGGCTCCGCCCAGACTAGGCAGATGGCAGATAGTAGAATTCTGATCAGTCTGTCTATATGTATGGGGGCCAAGCCATCCCGTCTTATTCTCCGAGTCCCCCTTTGCTTTTGACTTGGTTGTCAGCCTGCCATGATAATTTGCCAGCCTTTGTTGGTTGACACCCGACGATGGCAGGCGATTGTGGAACGACCTGTCCGGCCTCTGATGGCTTCTACTCATACAGCCCCAGTGTAGGGGGCAACGCTGTGTTGCTTGTTATCTTTGCTCTCCTTGCTCTGGCCGCCATCTACTTTGGTATCCGGTCCAAGACCTACCTCTTCTCCCTCGCACTCACCACCGGACTTTTTCTCGAAGTACTAGGATTCGTTGGCCGTATTCTGCTTCACTCGAAGCGAGATAGCCAGAGCCACTTCTTCCTCTTTTTATTCGGAACAGTCTTGGGGCCATCGCTGATTAGTGTTGCCATCTTCATAATCCTTCCTCACATCCTCGGCATCTATGGAGAGCCACTTTGTCCCTTTAGGCCACTTGTAGCTGGGCTTGTCTTTTGGGGACTCGCTGCAGTCACTGTGTTGTTCGAGCTTATCGGCATCGTCTTTACGGCATATGAATCAAATGGAGTCACAGTATGTTATCTCAACGATAGAAGCAAAATCATTATCACGATACTGACTTGAGCAGCGGAAACAAGGAGCAGCCATCACAGCTACAGGCTTGGCCATTCAAGCTTTGTCATTGATAGCATGCACCGGGCTACACTTCTGGTTCACCCTCAGCTTGAGCACTCGTCGAGGAACCCTTGACGCCCGGCACTCACAGGTCTACTCTTCTTCTCGATTTAAGAAGTTTCTCCTAGGTACGTCCTTATCCTGCGGAATAACTCTCCTAGGCTAACACCGTCTTCAGCAATGGAGATGGCATCTGCTCTCTTGATTGTTTACTCCTTCTATCGGCTAGTCGAGTTTGCAGATGGTGTTTCGGGGGATGTCTTTCAGAACGAGGCTGCTTTCATGGTTGTTGGAGGACTTCTCCCCTTCTTAGCCGCAGCCCTCTTGACAGCCATCCACCCAGGCAATGCCTTTGCTGATGCCTGGGCCCCTACATCACCTCGCGGGATCAAACGTCAGAGTCGACCGACCCCTGTACAATCTCCCACCCCTAGTGGCCATCCAGTCCACCATTTATATGACCCCGACATCCGCAAGCAGATCTCACCGACGTCACCAAAACACCGGAACTCAGCTGGACCACCTGAGCTTCCACAGGGGTCCATTGGCCTGCCTGCGCATCCGAAGCCGGTGCCAAGGCCCCCGAGTCCTCGAGACCCTAATGCCCCGCGTAAGGGGCCACCTGCACCGCTGAATCTGGCGGCTGTGCGTGCATCACGAAATAGTTACAGGGCAGAACAGAGGGGTCATGCACCAAAGGATATGGTTCCCGATGGAGAACTGTGGTAACCGGGTTGGCGGGGAAGTCGACTACAACCATAAGCTACTACCTGTTGTTATACTGGAGAGTTGGGTGCGGTTTCAGGGAGCGCTGCTGGCTGGCTTACTCGCTGTGATATGATACATGATATGGCTATCAACAGGCCATGATAGGAATAGGCAGCCTGTGGGATATTTTATTCATTTTGGTTGCTGAAAGGTGTTGGAATTTATGGTTCTCAGGCTGAGGACACTGGGGGGTTTCAAGATGTTGGATTTCAGTTGTTACTTGTATGGGTGGCGGTTCTGAATTATATATTAGGTTTATATATATATATATATGCGTCCACTCGGGCACCAGCTTCTGCATCGCATCTAGGTTAATGTGAATTTATCAAGGAACGAGTTCCTGTGCCAGACAATACCAGGAAGGTAACTACCGGGTGCACTGATATTCGATGTTGCGACAAGATGCCACGGCTTTGACAATTGACCAGTCTCAACGAGAACAGGCCAGTATATGCTAGACTTGGTTAAGATTGTTATTCTTCACTGAGGGAACTCAAGCTCTAGCTAGGTTCATGTACAACTCGTCTGGCTAAGTCAACCCTCTTTTTACATTAAAGCTAAATACTTCCCTGTTATGCTTCCACAGTCTCCATCAAATGCCTGGGCTCCCAGGCAATACCCGATAAGCTCCGGAAGCTTGTGAACGTGTTTCAAGGGCTACAAGGGCTATTGCGGGCGCAAAAAGATGATTTCTACGAAACCTTGTATCATATTGTAGTACATACCTTACATAGGGTCGCAAATGGCTTATCCTTGCAGCATTCATGCAACGAGAAACTGCCACCAACTCTAATCTCGGAGCTGCGCAGATCGTTCAGCATAACATGACTGTCAAAGTCGAAAACTAGAGTGCCAAGATGGCCGGATGGCCTGTCAATACCTAGTGGTATTGTTGACCGGAATGCAGGGCCAGGCACAGAGGCATGCTTGTACCCAATTAGCGCCTCGCCAGGAACGGGAGGGCAAGACAAGATCGACCGGATCGGCCAGATTCGACGCTATCGGAAATATATTTGACCCATTCGTGACTTGATCGATCTATTGGATTGGACCCGAGTCACTGTTGCGAGATCGCCACTGGCTTCACATTACCTAGAGAAAGCAGCGAAGAAATAGCAGAAAACAGGTCCCAAGAATTTGGTATCTTGTCTCTCATAATCCTTGGTCGTTGTAGAGTCGGGTTCCTAGTGGCCCAGCCTCTCTCAACTATGTTGCAGTGCTTTTAGGAGTCAAGATGAGATGAGATGAGGGGTCTGATGAAGGCTGGCATGAGGTCTCAAAATAAGCTGCCAATTCTATACCAATACTATCGCTGTCCCTCCAAGTTTAGAGCATATCCTACTGAAAGAGGGCCCCTCGTGTAACGTGGCCACGGGTTTGGCTCAAGATGTCTCATGATCAAGAAGACAAGATCAACAGCGCTTAGCCAGGTCCGGCCAAGAGAAACTCCCACCAACGTTTTGGCTCTCGATGGACGACAATGTGGCTTTATAGACCTCTGCCCTATGTCCAAGGATGTCCAAAACTGTCTGGAAGCGTACGCCATGGCTAGTCATCTCCCTCTAAAGAATGGGATTACCCCCATAGACCACGATTCCTCTCTTCTCCCCCCCCACACACACTGCACTTCTAAATGCTCAGGCACCTATGTCAGAAACTGAGTGACTCTTCATATCTATCACCAATGTCTTGCTCATTTGCACGGATATCGGATATCATCAATCGCAAGCTCGGTAGAAGCCGTCCTTCCGAGTACAACGACGACGACGACAACGAGAAGACGCGGGCTATATCCATCACCACTACTATCACCATCACGACGACGGCGACGGATTCGATTGGGTAGGATGGTGGTCCTGGAAAGGGCCGACTTTGAGCCCAGGCACGGCAATGGCCAATCTGTTTTCGACCTCAACGTCGCCCTGATGGTCATCACTAATATCTTGATGATTCTGCGATTGTATGCTCGTGGCATTGTGGCCAAGAATCTTGGATGGGATGATGGGCTGGCTGTTGTAGCCTGGGTCAATACTCCCCGCAACATCCCATCAAAACCAGAGTACACTAACATATGACTAGGGCCTTGTCATGAGCTTTTCTTGTATAGAAATCGTCCTCTTGACCAAGGGTGTTGGATATCACGTACGGGATGTGCCGAGAGAGACGTTGCTTCAGCTTTTGTCAGTATGTACCTAAGCATCGAATTCTACAAGTACACTCCAGACATTGACTATTCATTGCTACAGCTATTTCCTGTCGACAAGTTAGTTTTCATCTTGGCTGGTGGATTTGTCAGGCTATCAATCCTTGCTTATCTCCCTCGCATCAACAGAGAGAGTAAGACAATCACCCACTTGCAAGTTCCTATTACTGATCTGAGCCTGCAGGGTCTTTCATGACATGCGTCTATGGAGTCTTTGTGGCAACCATGATCACTGCTGTGACTTCATTCTTGTTTGTCCTTTTGTCCTGTAGCCCGGTATCGTATGTTGATTCCTTTCTCACCCTCGTAAAACACTCCGAGACTGAGTTTAATAGAGACGTATTCGACGCCGCAAAACCAGACAGACAATGCGTTTCGAAATATAGCCTGTCTCGTATGATATGGGCTCACTCGATCATGTCCACTATTCTCAACGTCGTGATACTCGGCCTCTGTATATGGTTTTCAGCGTCAACCAACAAGACACGAACTCAAGTCATCAAGATGATGTTGATGCTTCTGCTTGGACTGTTTGCCGTCGTTTCAACAATCACCAGGCTCATTATTCTGCTTACAACCAACATGAATGTGGACATGTCAGTCAACCACTGGGGTGTATTAAGAATGAGAACTGACATATACTACAGAACTTACAACAGCCTTCGAGTAGCACCATTCTTCCCCCTAGAGATCAACTCGGGTCTCTGGTGCAGTTGTCTCCCTGCTTTCCAGCCCCTTTTCGAGTGGACCAACAATCAGTGCTATAATCATTACAACATGAGGAAATTATCTCGAAGCAGCGCCCAAGAGCCTCTGAATGATTCTTGGCACAGAGACTACATGACTGCAAACCCTCACATCTCAATCTACGGGCAGCCAAGAGATTCAAGAGGGAAGAGGAAAGTATCGAATGCTGAATCAGCCACTGGATTCGCAATGTTGGAGAATGAAAGAGGCATCAAGTTAACTACTGAGTTTTCGGTGCATGTGGAAGACAGGGTGTATACTGGAGAAGGGTCAGAAGACATAGTATCGAGGACACCAGCGTGGAACGCATTCTGAGAGAAATTGTCTGGTATTGATAGTGCAAGTCACACTACCATATCTCAATAATCGTGGGATATTGGAGCCAAAAAAAGAAAGAAAAAGAAAGAAATGGTCATTGAGGCAGTATTGGGACATTGCATGGACCTCAGCACCCTCATTGATATTGATAAAGAGATTTATGCATAAACGTGGTTAAATAATATATTGTTCAACAAATGATTGAGGTTTGCCGACGAAAAGTTCTATCTTTGAAAACCAAATCTTTCAGTCAATCAGAACAAGTACGAGAAATTGAGCACGACTTTGCTGTGGTCCTTTGTTTCGCATTGGCAACTCTAATAAGCGATGAACAAAGGGCTCGATTCGAGTACCCAAGTTAGGTTTGTACAACCATCACAGAATATCAGCGTCAAGAGTCCGGGGGGTGGGCGATTGCAGCTCAAAAGGGTCTATATTGTCATAATAGTCACTGGTTCAAGACAGAAGCTGTCGATAAACTTGGGACGGACACAAGACGTCAAAATGATCGATGGAGAGTACCTTAGAAAAGACTAAGTTACTTGGCCTACCGATGGGGGAAGTATGGAATAGAAATGGGTGCGATGATAAACATTGAATGTTTACCAGAATTCACTCTGCATGAAGTTGTTTTGCAGCAAAGATGTCTGTATGTGTCCCAAAGAAGGAACATGCTCACCAAATGAAGACGTTCCCAAGAACGCGATACAGCAATTGACCAGCCTTGCCTGTATTCAACCTTCTCAAGTCCCTGTTCGAAGAGAACACTCATCTTGAGGGCCGCTGCACGGACACTCTTGATGGACAAAGCCTGTTGAGCTACAAAGGACCGTTTTCCACCGGGATTATTAAAGCCTCCGAAACCATGCCATAACTAGAGACTTATTCTTAGACATTATTCTTCTGATTCTTCTGGAACCAGATTCCATAGCTCAAGATGATGCAAGATAGCAAATCGGAGACAGGACAAACAGTGCATCACCACCAACAACCATCCCTCAAAGACACTGGCTCGGGATCACCTCGTAGCCAGAACGAGCCTTTCTTCGATGATTCCTCCGCGTCAACTAGACCAACCAGGACTCAAGTGGCCCGGGAGACCGTAGAAACATACAACAATTACAGAGATAAGCGAAAGACAAAGGATCTCAACTGGTGGGGAAGCAAGCAGCATGAAGCCGAGAGGGGCAATCCGGATCGTGAATTTCAGTTCGCACGGAACAGGCCAGTATCAAACGACGACATCAAGAGTGCGCAGCAAGCGTATAATGCTAGAATAACTGACCCTGCTACAGGTAGACCCAACCCGCTGGGCCCTCACTTGCGACCTACAACTCCTCCGATGGAGAAAGCCGAGAAGCAGATCAAAGGCCTGGAGGAACAGGGGGTTAATGTAACTCCTGAACTGAGAGACAAAGTGGCTCATCATTATATCTCCAACAACGGACTCCATGCAGCCCTCTTAATCTGGTGCAGGAACAAAGAGGATGTCCCTGTCCAGTATGTTAACGAGTACATCAAGAGCATGTCTCGACTGAAGCTCGAAATGGCCACGCAACAGCGTGACGTAACTGAGAAGCTAGGACAAGCCATCAAAGAGTGTGAGGCAAGGGAGTCTCGCTGTCAGAAGCTGCAAGCTGAAAACAGCAAGCTCAACATGGAGATACAAAGGCTCAAACTGGAAAAAGAGAAGACAGATATACAAGCGAGCTCTCTAGTAACTACACAAGATATTCGCCAGCTGCCTTTATATCCTGACATGACAGCAGTGGGCCAGGCGGAAGAGAAAAGGGCGCACCTTGAGGATTTCTCAATGCAATACAACAACCATTCTATCCCGCCTCCATCTACCGTACACCTGCCTAGTACCCCATTAACTTCCGCCAGAGATGCCTCCGAGTCTAATCAGAGCCCACCCGTAACACCTGTAACCAAGGAAAGTTTGGAGAAGAAGCCCTGGTCAGCAGAGGCGGCAAAGTCCAATGCCACTCAGGATGATGCTTGCAGAAACAGGGTCAAGGAACTGGAGTTACAACTTCAAAACCTCAAAGAGGAGCTTCGGGCCCGCAACGGCGGTACGAGAGTCCAGGGAAAACCCAACTACACCACGGTTGATAGCCTAGTCAATGCAGTTCGGAACGAGAATCAAGGAATCTGTGACCAAGAAGCACCGAACCTCGTGGACCGAATCAACTATCTGAATCTGGTCTGCTTCTTCCGAACTCGTAACTATCTTCAACTTGCTCTACGGGAGGGCGATCATATATTGGTAAAGATTCTCCTGAATGACGCTGACAAATGGGTCAAGTCATGCAAAGGGTTTCTCCAAACCATGGATCCAGAGGTCAATCTGCAAGTCGAAAGCTCCATGTTGATCCTACATGGTATGCGTCAAGTCTTGACGACCAAAGACGAGAGCGTGCTGATCGAGGGGGTCAAATACGTCAAGCATGGACGTAATGAACTCTGTAAGCTCCCAAAGAGTGACTCTTTTGCGCAGCTTATCCAACTTGCAGATTCTATCCTCCATGCGACCAAGTACGATGATAAAGAGAATAGTCTTGGTATCAAAGGACCTCCGTTCAATCCCTTTAGAAGAAAGAACAAGAGCCAATACACCAAAATTCAGGGGACTATCAAGGACGGCCCGGCCATGAAGGCAGAGTCTTTACGTCTCACGGGCGTCCACTCTCCTTTATCTCCCCAGAAATTCAAAAAGGACAGGTGAGGTGATGGCTTTGACCAGGGCGAGTATATCGACTAAGGAGAAACATTTCAGTTTGAGCATTGTGATTTTTGTTGATAGAGTTGTCTATAGAGTTGTCTATAGAGTATTGGTAAATTTTTAGACTTGTCGTATGTGTTTCAGTAGTTTCTCTCTGATTCTTTTATCTATATTCTTATTCTCTGTAGGCTCTAATAACTTGGTATAGTATTCTTCTAAAACAATGCCGAAGCTGAGATTTGTATACTACCTGAATGATTCGTCGTCCTTTATAGATAGATGATATATCTCTATTTCTCTACTATCAGAACTACGGACTACGGAGCACTATAGCCCCCATCGATAACAAAGTTGGCACCAGTGGCGTATGTGGAAGCGTCTGATGCTAGGAACAGATAAGCACCTTGGAGCTCATGAGGCTCGCCCTCACGGCTGTGTTCTTGTCAGCAGATCGACTGTATGGAGATAGAGAAATCATACCCAAGAGGAATCTTGTCTTTCCAAATGTCTTTTGTCTCTTGTGACACAAAGTTAGAGATCTCAGTAATGATATAACCTGGAGAGATGGCGTTGGCACGAGCATATCGAGCCCACTCAACAGCCAGACTCTTGATGAGGTGAATGACGCCAGCCTTGGCGGCATTATAAGCAGCCTGGAGCTGAGGAGTGTTTACGATACTTCCACTCATGGACGCCGTGGCAATGAAACTACCAGATGTGTAGTTCGTCAAAGGTTGGCCGTTAATATCAGTCCCCTCGACCTTCTGGCGACGCCAGTGTTTGGCTGCAGCTTTGGCACAGAAGTAGGTGCCATCCAGGTTGGTCTGGACAACGTCACGGTAGTGATCAAGAGGGCCGTCGACCATGGGACCTTTCGTCCAAGGAATGCCGGCATTGGCCACGAAGATATCCAACCGACCGTTAAGGTCCTTGACTGACTGGTCGACAGCCTTCTCAACAGCTTCTGCATCTCTCATATCAACCTGATAGGCCTTGACTGGACAAGTTTCGTTAAAAGTTGGACTTTTGGGTGTAAGTTGTAAATGCTCTACCTGAGACGTTGTATTTCTTGGAGATTTCTTCAGCACGCTCTTCAGCTTTGCTGCTGGTACGGTACCAGATTGCAATGTTGGCACCGACTTCAGCGTAGGCCTCGGCGATAGAAAGGCCGATGCCAGCGGCAGCACCGGTAATGATGGCAGTCTTGCCCTGAAGAGAGAAACGCTTCAAAATGGAGCCTCCATCAACCACGCGATTGTCATCATGGACGAAGTTGCCTCCATTGAGGGGGTTGAGATCAGACATGTTGAGTGCTGCTTCTCCAACAAATAAAGCATACAAAGTGATGGGGGAAAACAGCAGAAACACCGTGTCCCAAAAGATATGATGGTTTTATACGATCCAAGGAATAGCAATTGCTGGCCACATCCCCTCACCTTGTTCCGCGCCCCGGAGCCCTTCCCTCTTTGAAGACCCTCTGTTTATTATCAACAGTCAATGGTATCGACGACTCATGGCCCTCCGATACCAAAATGCTCTCCCTAGTTGGGACATTCCGAAGTCTTTGACAGGACAATTCCTTGTTACCACCGTTGTTCCGTCTCCATCGTGAAGTATTCGGAGTTACCCAAAAGAGACGAGTGAGAGCGCAACAGACTAGCGGTCGAAGGAGCATTTAACGACTAAAGCCGTTAGTTGTATAAAAGAAGAAAGGCTCGATGGAGACATTCTCGGCTGTCCGTCAATGAGACCGTTGATTCCATGATATTGAGTCTCTGATTAGCCAGGACCCTTGCTTTAAGGATTGTGGGAAGAAGTCCCTAGGGCCACTTGATAAGGTTCACTATCAGCAGCATCCTCCACTGTAAAGTAGTGGAGGGACTTCGGGATACGTATACCCAGTATGGACCTGGAGCACTCCTCAGTTGTTACCCCTTATAAAGTAAGTACCTCTTACCTTGGCCAACTTACACGTAAGGTAGGTAGACCCCCGACTCTTATCGACTTGCCTGTATGTTTAGCGGGATAGATTGTCTACGTCACATGCTCCACCATCATGATGCAGACGATTCAATGGAAGGCACCTTCGTGGGGTTCTCAACCATCCCCCCCAAAACCCATCGCCATAATAAATAGAACTTGTGAGCATCCTTTACTTTTGGAATTTGATTTTATATCAGAGCACACACCGGCTTATGCAAATTCTCATTGAATTCGTCCTCAGTGAGCTGTTCCTCAAACAATTGGTATACACAACCTACTCATCCTTTCATCTATCATGGCGAATACAGCAGCTTCCTCTAGGTCTCATCGTCCATATGATTCAAAGCTTGGAATCGTCACAGGTGGCTCTCGAGGTTGGTATATCACCAACCACTTCCAATTTACAAGGTCGCTGACTCGGCCAAGGCATTGGTGCAGCCGTTGCCGCGAGACTCGCCGCTAAAGGATGCAATCTTCTCCTTGTTTACACTTCCAACTCGTCCACAGAAATAGCTAGAAATCTTTGCTACGAGCTATCAGCTCAACACAGCATTCAATGCCTTGCAGTACAGGCCGATTTAGGCGAGCCGTCCGAAGCTTGTCCCAAAATCATTAAGGCTGCACGCCTCCTTCATGATTTATATAACCCGAACAAGCCTTTCCAAATCGATATACTAATCAACAATGCCGGTGTCTCGTCTAACCAGCATATGAATGATGAAAGACATGGAAAAATCCAAGAGGTCGAGTTTCACCGCGTCTATAATGTCAATGTCCTGGCCCCTCTCCTCTTGACCCAGGCTGTCGCCCCGCATCTTCCCACAAACCGCGCGGGCCGCATTGTCAATGTTTCCAGTGTATCTTCGTCTATCGGGTATCAGGGCCAGTCTGTTTACGCTGGGAGTAAAGCGGCCTTGGAAGCAATGACACGGACCTGGAGTCGTGAGCTGGCTACTCGTGCTACAGTCAATGCTGTCAACCCCGGGCCTGCCTGGGGGGATATGTACGCAGCCGCTGGACAGACTTTCTGGAACATAAACCAGCCTTATGTTGACGCAGCCCCATTGGCGCAGTACAAAGGGGAACCGGAGGTTTTGGCTATGGCTGGGACTGATGCTGAACGCTTTGATCGAACTGTACGTGAGAACATGGGTAATCGAAGGCCCGGGTTTACGACCGAAATCGCCGGTACAATTGATATGCTCTGTTCAGAAGAGAGTGGGTGGACAACAGGAAGTGTAATTTGCGCGAACGGAGGCATGAAAATGTCAATCGCGTAGAAGTTTTCCCGCACACTCTCGTCACACGTCAGCAAAGACATAGATGAACGGACCGATCCAGAACTTCGATGGTTGTCACATCCGAGCGGGTTCCCGCTTCATCACCAAAGAGCAACCCGGGTATCTAGCCATTGTGATTGCTCATACTAGCAAATTATAGCACGAGCTTTCACAAGGCAACTTCAGCCGGTTTCAGAACAACCGCTGGTCGGGTGGAAAATGACCAGACACACAGTCGATCATCGATTTGCGTCTTTTCATGTGGTTAGACGCATGTCGCTCTTGTCGAAGTGACAATGAAGAATTTATATCAGAAAACGACCCCTTGTATGAGACTGCCTTCATAGCTTGTCGCCTTATGCGGGCCCAGGGACATAACTGTGACTGCGATACTACAAGCATAATCGCGGCCATGCTGTTGGCGTCCGGTGGCACAGCCAACTAATCAGCCACTCGTTCTAAGCAATGCATATATGTTTTGGAGGTGCGACGGCTTCTGGCAGGAATGAAACGGTGGCGCATCATAAAAGGGGGTGAAAGCCCTGCCATAGCTGTGTGCAACCATCTACACCATAAATGATGCCGAGTACTTTGCAAAGAGCCGCCTCGACATTGTTGGCAACTTCATGTAGCGGCATCAAGCATGTTTGTTTCACACTCAATGTTGTGCGACAACGTTTAGCAGATTCGACATATCTGTCAGCTTGACAAAGCATGCTTGTATCACACGATGCCGTCGCATCTGGGGTAGAAGCCGACGATACACAGGGATTGCTTTGAGATCGAGGTATACGTCTGGCTGAAGTGCTGGTCGGGGACATTCAAGCGACCGAAAATGACACAAGGGAGGTTCTTGCTAGTGGAACAAGAAGATTCGGGGCACATCTCAAGAGAATTTCTCTTCATCTTGATAATATCGTTGGAAGCGGCACTCCGCCAGACGCTTCGTCCAATCCTTACTCCTCCTTTTGAGGTTCCAGTGACAAGCCTGTCAAGGTCTGAGGCTTCCTTTTACTTCATTTCCTGAGCAAACTCAGACAGGATGCTGACTCTATCCTGCGATATCAGCTTGCGAACTTCAGGAAGTACCTGAAAAGTTTCATTTTATTTTCGTCCCCACGCAAAACGATTCATTAGAGTCATGAAAAAGAATAATATATAAGCAAGTCTGAAACACCTCAAGTGATACAACACAAATGCGGGTTGTGTATGCGTATACTCAGGGACGGAAAGTTGGTTATCCCTGCAGACTACATACATTACTTGTTTGAATGGGTCAAGCATTTGGAAGTGACCAAGCCATGTGCAAAGGGTTACCGCAAACTGAGAATAAAGTTTAATGAAAGTTACCCCTCTCATGAACTATAGTCTGCGGCGAAGTTGTCACATCTATCTGGGCGTTTTGTATTCGACTGTTGCTCCTGAAAGACATCCAGAAGACTCGTGACGAGGAAGCCCGCAGCCGCGACTCGGGGATGGGATACCGTATAAAAGCTTCGTATTTATACCTATACTCTCTTGAGCCGTATTTTTCTGATCAATGAAAGTGGTCATGCAGAGGTTGAAGCACAGTTTCAGCCTCAAGAAGCACTGGAGGTGGCCGACACAGCTCTACATGTTGGCAAAGAACACTTACTTTGACGCTAGATGGCGGACAGAGAGATTGTCGTGGCTTTGAAACCAAGGCGCAAAATTGGCACAGAGATTAAGTGTGTTGTACCTTTGGTCAGGCGTGTTGACCCGATTTCGAGCTCAACCCCTTCATGATGATTCATGCCAGTTCCCGCGATCTTTGGACTCACAACCACTCACAGATCAACTTCTGGCATCAGTCACACGCTGCCCAGATTACGTGCATATCTGTTGGCGGTCAAGTATCTGTCAGTCAGTCAAAGCTACAGGTACGTCCCTGCTAATGCAATGAGCTGCTCTGGAGTTCTCTCCGGCGCTGTTTCGAACAACCGATAGATCCCACATATCGATCACCGATAGCCCCTATGTGAATATTTTGAAATATTTGCGATATAACGCCAAAGTGCCAGGTGGTAAGATCAAAGCCTCTCTGATCATGCCAGCTAACAAAAGATATGAAAGAGAGGCAACGCCCATGAGTTCCGAACATTGGCTACACCTCATTTAGTCGTCGCCGTGTGACTTCGGAGATTGATCCTCTGACACACTGATACCTTGCCTGACTTAGTTCTTCACGATCATTGTGTCTTGTCCTACTTAAGTACGGGTCACCAAGTCGACGGCAACGCCTACTTCTTTCTCTCCCCTCTCTGCTGTCAACACCACCTCTTCCTCCTCTTCATATCTGAAACTATTTGCCAGTTCGACTCTCAAACTTCACCCGCACTTCGATCTAACAATGTCAGGCGGTTCAACACATCCAGATCCAGTCTTTGCCGCCAAACTGGCCCGGCGTCAACAACTGAACTACAATGCCATGGTTGTCTTTGCTGCAGCTATGACTGCTTTCTACTTCACCATTTGTATAGCCATTCTTCTCAGAAGTCTTTGCGTTGATCTAGGAGCCTCGCGCAAACCAAATACCGCCACAGCGATCTTCCGGTAATGATCTGTCCTCACCAGGAACGGGACATTGGTTTAACTATATCACAGGCGCCTGAGAGCGAGCGCTCTTGTAAATATCGCGAGGCTACCGTCGGGAGGATATACTCTTACTGTGATTGGATATCTAGTTATCAACGCCATCGTCACTCTTACTTACCTAGACAACGACAATATGCCGCTTCTTTCCAACATGGCGTCTCGAACTGGATGGTTAGTCTCCAAGCAAATTTCTCAACAAAGCTTCCAATAACGTAATCTATACAGGATGGCTATTGCAAATCTTCTCATCGTCGTCCTACTGTCCCTCAAGAATACTCCCGTTGTCATATTCATGACCTCCTCTTATGAGCGCCTCAACATTCTCCATCGCATAACCGGTTACACTACTCTCATCTTCGCCATAGTGCACTCTTGCAGTTACGCTGCCGCGTTCGGTGCCCAAGACTTTCTCCAGCGTTTGCTAGCGAGAGAAGAAATTTTTGGCATGGTCGCTATGGGCTCATTCCTAGTCCTTGGCTTTGCCGGTGCTGTCCTCCGGACGTGGTGGTACGAACTATTTTACTACCTTCATGTGGTTTTCTGGATCCTTGCTGTCATCATGACCGGTCTCCATCAGCCGGAGCCTAGCAAGAAGGTTCTCTACGTCATTTTTGCTTCAGCCGGAATTTGGGTCCTCGAGCGAGTCATCCGCCTCGCACGTATCATCGTTAACAGCGCCAATAACACCGTCACTCTCACGCCGCTCCCCAATGGCGGTACTCGTGTCACACTTGCCAAGGTACCATTTGGATCTTCATCTGGCAAACATGGCTTCCTTTGGATCCCCGCGGTACGCGCCATTGAAACCCACCCTTTCACCATGGTTGCTACCGATCCCCTCGAGTTTGTTGTGGCAGCCCACGACGGATTCACTAGGGCTCTGCACAAGTGTGCCCTTGAGAGCCCGGGAATCACATTGAAAGGGTCAGTGGAGGGCCCTTACGGCGATCACCCTGATGTCAAGGGGTATGACAAGGTCATGCTTATAGCAGGGGGCAGCGGTGCAAGCTTCACGGTTGGCGCGGCTCTAGATATGCTCAAAAGCCTGGACACAGATGCTGAGATCGACATCGAATTCGTGTGGATGATCAGGAAGCCAAGCAAGTCCACGTTAAATCCCGTGACGTCGCAATACTGACCAATCTTGCAGCATATTTCACCTGGTTCGCCCAACATATCGAGACTCTACGTCGAGATCATCGTGTCTTGACCAAGATCTATGTAACACGAGCTTCAGAAACCGAGATTGTCCCCCGGAGACAGCTTTCCTCCGGATCGCACGCTTCTTCAAGTAGCACTTTTGTCGAGCCCGACCCAGAAAAAGACGGTCTTTCGCGAGTCGATACTACTCGATTATCACTTGACATTGAGAAGAACGAAGTTCTCCCAGTCGCGATCGATGCTTCTTTAGGCGATGTCTTTCACGTTGGGAGACCGGATGTAGCTTCACTTGTGAAAGAACTGATAGAGAGTACGCCATCCGACAAACGAGTGCTGGTGATGGGCTGCGGACCACGGACACTCATGTCGGCCGTTCAGAACGCGGCTGCAGACTGTATCGTGGAAAACGGAGCTGGCGTTGAGTTGCATCTGGAGCAATTTGGGTGGTGAATAAAAGTTCATGATTGATCTTATTGCATGTGATTGCAGATCTGAGCTGGAATCAAACGATATGAGCAATGATATTGAGGTTGACGAGCAAACTCAGTCAGTTAAAAAAAAAACGCCAGGAAATAGCAGCATCCACCAATTTTCTGGCGTTTTGGCCTTTGAGCATTTGGTAATGCATTGATTATCATATCGTATCAAACATATGATACATATATACACATATACATATCCTTGAAACTATAACTAAAAAAGGCTATGTATTAATGTCCATTCAAGAACAAGGACCTGTTGGGTATAGAGCATCCAAAAAGCAATTCATCCGTCATTGACCCAACCTGACGCCTCCCTTTTTTTTCGCTGTTTATGAATCCAAGAGTTCCGAAACTATTCGACCGTAAAATATATATAAAGATGGGAGAAAAAGAGGCATCAGCATTAATTATGGTGCCGCATTATCGCGACTATCTTCGCATTGGTGGATCGAGGGTTGTGAGGACCGGCGCCGAGTACTGAGGAACTTGGCACTGATGACCTTAGTTCCATGTGACACCTTATCCAAGAACCCCTGAGACTTCTCCTTCATCGTGCTTTGTCGGCGCGCTCTCCCAGCAATCACTGTCTCCATGGGCGACGGCATCTCTTCATCCGGCTGTCTAAGGGCATCACGCACCGCGGGGCAAGGATCGACGAGCTGCTTGGCGTCGCTGATAAATTGGAGAAAGACCGAGTAGGACATGCAAACAGCCTGGAGGACAATGACGACGATGAAAGCCGTTCTAACTGTGCCTCCGTGCTTGATTATGCCGTACATGACGAAGGGGAAGAAACCGGGGCCGGAACTACCCATAGTGATAAAGGCGGCAGCACGCTTGGTGCGTCGACCTTGACCGCGAAGACCAATGGCAAAAATAAGAGGGTATATGGGGCCCTCGAAAAAGTAAAAGAGAACGATGGGTATAACAAGAAGGTTAGGGTTGGGTGGACGGACAACCACAGGGAGAAGGGCAAAGACGAAACAGCCGGCGATGCAGGCGGTGAGGATGGTACGGGGTCGTGGGAAGCGGGAACGATATACAGAGAGATATGCAAGGCCAGCTGCCATGAAGCGGGACACAGCAAAGGCGGTATGCGCGATGAGGAGATAATCGGGTATCGAGAGTGCGATGCCAGGTGGTTTGTCGGGGTTGGGAACGTCGCCTGCACCTTCGGTTGCTTGCTCGCCGGTGTTGGGTGTGTTGGGGAGTATTGATATCATGAGGCTGCGGAAGTAGATGCTGAAACACTCCTGGGCAGCGACGTATGTGTATTGAGCAATAACGGCGAGGATAAGGCTCCATGTGCGGAGCTGTAGACCGCCTCTTTTCTTCTGAGGATCCATAGGGAGATGCTTGGCGGACTGCTCAAGCTCACGGTCACTCACTTCGGGAAGTGGCATGTAGTAGAAGAAGAGCCCGAGGGCAACACACAGGAGTGTGATTCCTAGATATGTCCATTGCACGTTGATGAGAGTCATGCTGGTCGCGCTGCTCTGTTCCACAATGCCCTTGAAGAAGACTTTCTGGGCCAGCAGGCCGCTCAGAACACTGCCGGTGCCTTGGATGCCTTGCGCCATGAGCACGCGAGTCTCGCCGTATTCGGGGGGCCCGCAAAGTATCAGGAATGCATTTGCGCCGACCTCTAGAATTGATAGACCAAACCCGACGACGAAGTTGCTGAGCATGAATCCGGCGTATGATTGGGTGACAGCCGAGGGCCAGAAGATGACAGTTCCAATCCCATAAAAGCATAGCCCGACGATAAAAGTAACTTTGAAGCCACCAACGCTGTCGTGGCCGTTGGCCTTGTGCCGCCTCGATCGGTTGTGCTCGTCGCGCCGAAGAATCCATTCGCCTACTAGCAGGGGTCCAAAGAAGTAACCGCCTCCGAAGTATACAGACGTCATGCCAAGTGTTTCAGCTGTGGTCATATTGTCGACTTTCGCAATGACGTTGTTCAGAGTATTGAGTAGGCCGTAGGATATTCCCCATAACAGAAATAAAATGGACACGATTGTGCAGTATTTGAATGACTGCTTCTTGTTGCATTTGAGCATACTTTTAGGTTTTGTCATGTTGACAAAGCCAAAATAAACACCCTCGACAGTTCCTGTTGAAGACGTCATAGTTGTCGATGTTTGAAAGGTCCCATTGCTCTGGTACCCACGTTGCGCAGGACGAGTTGGGCCTGGCTCGTCGAAAGGTGTTGTCAAGAATTCCATCGCGCTCATGGGAGCATTAGCATCGAGAGGCTGTGCGCCGGTCTGCGCGACAGGAGGGGGCTGCTGAATACTGGCGCGATGGCCTGTTGAAGGCGTATCTGAATCGTTGGGCCCCTTGGGTGTACTGGCGCGGGTTCCATTGGGGTCGTAGAGCATGGAGGGGAGCAGCTTGAGGACCAGAGGCTTCAACGTCGGGACGCAGGCGCACATCATGCCAACGTTGACCTCAACAGCACTCCACATGAGCGATCGCGAAGCGTTCCAGGCAAAGTCGGTCTGCCCACCAAATCGAGACTGGGGATCGGCAGTCGTACTGGTTGGTGCTGTAATGGCTTGCTGAAGGTAGTAGATTCTGACCACATCGACAACGGTAACGAATATTCCAACGGTGAAGGTGAGGACCAGAATTGTTTTCTGGCGAGAAGGGAGGCGCATGCCGGTGAGGACAGGTATAGGCAGCGCGAGAATGGCCAGATCCGTGACGATGTTGACGGGCGAGGAACATATAAACTCGGTAAGTAGTGGTATACACTTCGCGCGTTCGTCATAGTTAACATCCCAAGCGGCTTGGGTCGGGCGACATTGGAAAACATTCATGAAGGTGAGAATAACACCAGCAATATTGACGACCGCAAGTGTCAACCAAGAGGCGAATCGAAGTACTCTTTGGGTGTGCTTGGCCAATCGGAGGTAGAATATGAGTATGGAGGTTTTGGTGGCCATCAAGGCGGGATTGTACAGGATGGAGAAGACATATTCGCAACGGCGAAGGGCAGGCAAGCGGTTGGGGTCGATATTTTCGTCGTGTCGTCCGAGACCATTGTGAACGCCGAAACAGATGGTGAAGGAGAGGAAGAAGGCGAAGAGCCATGCGAGGATCATGACGCGGTCATCCCAGGTGACATTCCTAACAATGAAGGTCCGCGAGACGATTCGTGCTGCGACGAAGACTGTAGCGAGGACGAGAGTGGCCGTTGTGACGGCGAAGACGACCGGCCCACGATCTGGAATGCCTCCATCGCCGGTGGAGGCCGAATCGGACATATCGAGGACGGAATTGGACGAGACATGGACTCGTCACTCGTGAAATTAGATGTGAAGCTGACTGAGATCGAGAATGGCTTGACAAAGTTGGAGCCGTTGCTACCTCGAAGAGCGTGCCATGTCTTCCAAGGTTCGATGTTGGAATATCGAGACTGGATTCAGGAGATTGGTTACTGGGAGAGCAGGAGTAGGATGAAATTGGATCGGCAAAAGAGTCGGTTGGAAGTCGAAGTTTGGCGGGTAGAGGCTACCGAAGGCTAGGTACCTAGGTAATAATAATAAGCCCACGGCAGGGCAGGTAACGTAACCTTGGGATCGTGACTGCCCGTGCTAGGCTGGGCTGGGCTGTCAGATGGCGGATATTGTCTGGTTTTCGGCGTCTTGCGGCGGCGTATTTCCGTCGGGATGTGCCTACCGGGGGGGGCCTTAGAAAAGACGAAAAAGCACCAGAAAATGTAAAGGAAAAGAAAAGACAAGACAAGATGATCTGTTGCAGATTTTTGCTAGTAACCGAGGAGAAGAAAAGAAATATGTGTTCCTTCCCGTCCTATCAAGTTTATGCCACAAGCAAGAAAAGCCAGACCAGGCCAGGTCAATCGTCAAAAGTGTTTGTGTCCAAGGTCCAAGCCCCCCAAAAACCCGCCGGAGAGAAAAAACCGGGGTGAGTTTTTTTTAGCGGCTTTAGCGGGTATCTCAGCCACCAAACAGTGGGTGAGAGTGACGGGAGCCAGCCAATGGATCCATGGGGTGCCCCGCCGGCAGTCGGGAGACCGTGGAGCTGGGAACGTTGGACCATGAGGCTAAATAAGAGTCGACACACTAACACCTCACACCCCAACGATGTGGATACCTCGGGTTACGATGGATAGGTACTTTTACAACGGCATTCCATACGGGCAGTTCGATTCAAACGGTGAACCTAAGGCTGAAGGTTGAGAGGGAATAAGAGTCTGGTAGGGTAGAGAGTTCAGGCTACCCTGGAATAGGATGAGTACGAGGTCTTGAAGAGTTGGGAGACGGTATCCGTGGTTCAACTCAAATTGACAGAGTTATCAAAGTCAAGTCCCTTTAGGTCGCACTGCATACGAGTCAATGGATAATTTACCGACTAATCGGATGCTCGATTGTCAGGTGACTCGAGCCGTTGTGTAGGTAATTCTGGAGTTCGAGGTTGATGGCTTTTCTGTTGGTCTAGTTATTGGACTAAGCTAGCTTTGCTAGGGACGACATTTCTAACAGATCCAATTGCCATTGAATCAAGGCTGTAGTTATATTAGCCATTGGTTAACTACCTACCTACTAAATCATCAGGTAGCTCCAGGTATTGGCGAGGTCCGCCATCTACTGCATCGAGACCTGCAAGAAAAATCTCTTCAGAGCAGATCCAATTCTCTGTCTGTGTCTCGGCAGGGTCTCATGGGTCGGGTCTGTCTTGGCTGA
This sequence comes from Fusarium tjaetaba, assembly GCF_013396195.1. Taxonomy (NCBI): domain Eukaryota; kingdom Fungi; phylum Ascomycota; class Sordariomycetes; order Hypocreales; family Nectriaceae; genus Fusarium; species Fusarium tjaetaba. Next base: position 35,799 of record NW_023501368.1, on the reverse strand, counting down.
ATTGAATCTTGGCTGCTCAGCTAAGCTAAAGTCAACTTTAGTCTTTACATACCCTACCTTGAGCTCGGTCGCTTGATTAGGCGAATGAATAGTGCTTGACTGTGGCATCCCATCCTCTAAAAAAAATGCCGCGCACGAAATTGAGGGGAAGATGACATTGGCGCGTGATGAATGGTTGAGCGATAGGTTGCGCTACGTAACTAGTAGTGGTTTCCAATGGATCGTCATCGTCATCATCAGCATAAGCATCATCCTCTTCCTCTTCCTCTCAAAAGACAACCGCTATTTGCGACTGCAGCATGAACTCTCATGCTCAATTGGATGGTTCCTGATTATGAGTTTTGTTTCAGTCGGGCCTTTACTTGCCTCAAGTTCAACAGTCTGCACCAGCCCAATGTACAGTACAGTACAATACAATACAATGCATAGAAAGATCGTTTCCTAATGCGAGCATGACAACAGCATCAGCGCTGGAAAAGAATCTCGGTGCCTAGGTACTTTATTTCCCCATATTGATTGCCGCGGCTCCGCTGTTATCCGACTTTTGAGCATCGCTCCACAGACAATGGTTGCGTTGCTCTACTCTGCTCTCCAGTTCTCAAGCCACTTTACACTTGTTTTGTCTGTGATGAATACCTACCTAGGTACCTAGATAGTGATAGGTACTGTAGCAGTCTGTTCACATGCTGCGCCCGCGCGCCGTCGTGCCGTCGCTCCTCTGTCTCTTCTCTCTTGTTTTATCCCCATTCACTCAAAGCTGAAGAGACTCGATCATACGTCATGCCCCTTGACAAGGATGGCAATGAATCCATAGCATGACAAGTCGACGACCGACAAGCTTTCACCAAGCCTTGATCGTCGGCCCGCCATCGCCATTAGTAGACAAACAAACGGTCTGTGGGTGGTGGGTGGGTGCATCATCAAGACTGATTGACCGTCACTTTATCATTTCAACTGATTCTCAGTTTTCAGCCATCATTTCGTTTCCACTTCTCACCGCAACAAGAAAACCTACTCAACCAAATACATATCAACATCTGCAGCCAAGACGCACCTTGATCACGAGCCTAACCGAGAATGCCAGCGGGCATGGCATGGCCTCGACTGGTCTTTGGTCTCGACTGTCTCTCGTGTAGCTCATTTTTGGCGCTCCCTTGGGACTAAAAGGGCGGTGCTTATTAGTGATTGAGTGACACCAGATCATCACTTTCATATCCACTGAGGAGGGCCCATTCAATTGACTTTATTGGGCGGGCCCATTCAGCTGCCACGTTGATCAAATCTCTGCTCATTTTTTGTCGTGTTAGTATAATCGATCTCCCCATTCTTTGTAGTAGCACAAAGCGTCTGTAACCGATGCAGACGCAGGGTCTTTCCACCGTAATTTGGACTGCCCATCTCAATAGATGGGCTGGAGTTGGGAGAATTGTAAGGCATCGGTGCCTTTTCAGTCCAGAATTTGAGGTGATTTTACAGAGGAGAGAGAGCTTGAAAGCAAAAGGAGCTCAATTGTTTAATGAAACCAAAATCTTCACTCTGAATATATGTACACATGCATGCACCTTGAAAAGCTCAACTCATCCAATCAGGGTGACTGGCTTAGTACTTATACTGTACGAAGCCAAGTACTTAGCAGTGCGCGTTTCGAATAAAATCTCATCATAAAAATTTAGATTTCATCACGCCGTTGTATCGATTCTTCCTGCAACCTTCCCTCCCGGCCCCGAAACCTAATGCCCCTCCGATTCAAGTCGGCATCCGTTGTCGACTGTCGGCGTTGAAACCCCGGATCTCCGGTCACCCCGCCCCGCCGTTATCTCCTAACCCCCGTCACCAACGTCATGGCGACAACAATGGCATATCACACGTCATTCCCCTAAACCATTCAGACGACAACAACGCACTCCTTGAAGGTCCTTGAATCATGTAATGTTATTGACTTTCTCTCGTTAAGCCCGATTGTCATGAATTCTCCGCCGCAGACTTCCGGCTCCGGCAGCGCCGCTTCCGGTCCGTCCTCTGACCCTCGTGACGACACGCCTTTCACTTCAGAGGAGACGCCCTTACTTGCTGGGTCAAGCTCAAGCTCGGCAGTAAGGTTGGGTACGCAGAAGGATAGCAATTCTCGTCATGTTGAGACTCAATCCAAAGTCCATATCCCGCTTGCGAGAGCAATTGCGATAGGAGTGAGCTTGTGGCTCCTCATCTTCTTAACAGGTCAGAGATCTATTCATCATCTGTAACTTTTCTAATATAGATTTGGCCATTTACTAACTCATCTGTAGCATGCAATATGTCTGGCATGACTCTGATTCAGGGCGCCATTGCATCTCAACTTGGTTCCCACGGCTCGTCTGCCATGTGGTTCACCAGTGCCTACCTCATTCCCATGTCTTCTCTCGCTCCTGTAGCAGGGCGCCTGGCAACCATCTTCCCACCTAGGACTCTTATTCTCCCCATTGCGGCTCTCATAGCCACTGGCGGACTGATCTGTGCCCTCTCGGCTTCGTTCGGTACGTTTGTTGCCGGCCGAGTCATTGCAGGCACAGGTGGTGCTGGGGTTTTGTCACTCGCCATTATTATTGGGCTGGAGTTGGCCAGCGAGAAGTCGAGAGGTCTTGTGCTAGGCTTGATTAACGCGGGCTTTACTGCTGGTGTTTCCTTTGGTGCTATCGTATTCGGGGGTCTGATGCCAGTTGTGGGATGGGTACGTTGAACTCATTTAGACTAGGAACTTTGGGTGCAGGCAGTGACTGACCGGTCGACCATAGAGGCCACTATTCTGGGGACAGATCCCTTTCGCTTTCGCCACAGGCTTGGGAGTATTTATCAGTATACCCGCTGCAGCAGAAGCACACGATACCAAGACGTCTACGAGAGAGAAGCTCGCGCGAATCGACTATCTTGGGGCTGGTCTTTTGGTAAGCTTCGCATGCTCTTGTCTCGGTGCAGAATCGTCGCTAACTCACACTTCAAGACCACGTCTATTGTGCTGTTTCTTTACGCAATCGCAGATGAAATCGAAACAGTACCCCTTTGTATCGCACCCGTCATCCTTCTGCTCTTCCTCGCAGTTGAGAACTACCTGGTAGCGGATCCCATCATACCCGTCAAGGTTCTCTCTTCGTGGGGTATCCTATTCTCATGTTTCGCACAGCTGGGTCTCATGATAGCCCGTTGGAGTGTTCTGTTCTACGCGCCCATATTCATGCTTGCGGTTCGAGGCTCCTCTCCGGCAGCTGCAGGCTCCATTCTGATTCCTACCAATGTAGGATTTGGTCTGGGTGGCATCCTCGTCGGCTGGCTTCATGTGCGCCGAGACGGTGCTTTTTGGCTGCCCTCCATTTCAGCCCTTGCCATTTTCACTGTGAGCACCTACGTGCTCTCTCTCATTAGCACTACGAGTCTTCCTCTTGCTCTCTTCATCGTAGTCGTGCTGATCAACGGCCTTGCGACGGGTGGAGGAGTCAACTACACACTTGCGCATATTCTGCACCTCAGCCATGATGATACCCGATACATCGCCACCAGTCTGCTGGGTACGTTCCGAGGCTCGGGTTCAAGCTTCGGTACTGCGGTGGCCGGGGGTATCTTCTACCGCTTACTCAGAGGAAATCTTGTGTCGGGGTTTCTCCAGCTGGACGGTGGTGAGCATCTGAGTCATGCTCGACAGAGACTGATATCTAGCTTGGTTAACACGCCAGGGTTGGTGCACGGCGGTGACTTGAGTCCGGCAGAGCAGAACATTGCGACAGAAGGCTATGCCGGCGCTACGAGAGGCGTCTGGCAGGCCATGGCCACGCTGGGTGGCGTGGTCGTTTTGTTTCAAGCCCTGACAGGAAAGAAAGCGCCTGAAGATAGGCGGGAAGATGAGCAGCCAGATGAAGAGGCAGCCAGGGCTGTTGTAGCTGAGAACGAGGGTGTCGGTGAAGCGTGAGGCCAAGGCCAAGGCCAAAGCGAAGGTGTTGAACTATCAAGATAGAGTTTTGAAGTATTTTTGGATACTTTGGGGGATGGATGTTTCGAGAGGTTTTACGGATAACTAGGTACAGTGCGTTACGTACCTTATGTCAGTTCATGACGCCGCGTTTGTTTAGTTATACCTTGGACAGCAAACGTATACAGTAAAATGTTACAGGTTCAACTGACAGTGTGTTCTGAAACAAAACATTGTTTACAGTTTGGCATTGGCCAACAAAGTATCTTTGCAGTAAGGGAAACGGTGACTCGAGCTAGTAAAACAGTCCAGTGCCAGAGCTACAACTTTGTTGTGGTGACGATCACCACCGTGCGTATGTTGGTCAGTTATCAACTTCTCATGAGGGATCAAACATGGGCGTTTCACGAGTGGTCACGGTGCTTTTATGCTTGGTCTATGCATACCTATACATACACAGTAAGAAATTTGAAAGCAAAAATCATCTCTCCCGGGACGGCACATCCCGCAATCTCCATAGATACTATGCGAACTGTCTGTCACCGTACGATATTTAGTGGTGCATAAGTAAGGAGTTTGCATAACGTGATTTAGTTGGCTCCTTATGCTATGTAACTGTGCTATACCTTAGTACCTTTAGTGCACCTCACTGTCCTGCATGGATGCATGCTAGACCCCTGCCTAATCTCGCTATCAGGTCCCGTTTGGGACGAACCCATGGTTTGTGGCTCTGCGGGCCGGTACCCGTTGGTCGAGCCAATCGCTAAGCTTAATCGCAGCCACCCGCCACATGAAGCATTTACACGTCCCAGGCTCCCCTAGGAGATAGCTAAGGTACGGTACCTTGGACATCAAATCGTCTCAAGTTGCAGCTCCACTTCCATTGGACGTCAATCAGTTACTTTGATCCCAGATCCTGGCAATGCAACACCGTTAGAGAGATCTTGCCCGTCGGCACTAGTAAGGAAGCTTCTTTCAGAGTTCACACTTGTCAGAGGAACCCGACCGATCTAAGGTACCTTACCTTACCTCACTCACTGAACGGATACCTAGAGTAGCCATCTCCGCTACTACACTTAGTACCTACATACATACATGAGATGCTAGCACTACCACCTTACTAACCTCAAGATAGTCACCACCAACCTGGTTTACCATTGTCACGCCTTTCTCCCATCCCAGTCTTGGTACGTACATATGCATGTACCATCCATTGGATGACCGATGATCACTCAAAATAACCACGCGCTCCAATCCCAACCCTGAAAGGTTTCCTCAGAAGTTACAGGGCCAGCTTATTCTGCCGAATCTTCAATGACAACCATGAGCCTCTAACTCTTTACACTGTTAGTTCGCTGCTTGCACTGACTCGTGGTGGAAATAATCACCCAACAATTCATATGTAGACCCCAGATTCACTAGGTAGTTACACCTAGTTTACTATACTGTTTTATATCTCATTTTGCTCTGTTCGTGTTTCAATGTTTGTTTCCAAGCTCTTCTAATATACAGTGGCTAATGCTTTTCTTCAAGTATTTCATACCAGTTCGTTGTCTGTCGAGGATCCCGCCCTCATGAAACATCCATTGACTCAACCATCCCGTTCGCCTGTAAATGCTGCAAGTTTGTCCATTGCGCCCAAAATTCCATTTCCGATTGCCGCGTTGAGCTTCCTGAGCCATGCGTCCTTCGCGCATCGCCCAGCGACTGATTCCTCCTATCTATGTACATGAATAATAAATAATAATAATCGTAACAAAAAGAAGACATACAAGAAATAGAGAGAAGAAAAAAAAGTGAATTTGGGCCTATCTCAGTCGCTCTCAAGGGTTGACGGTTGAGTTGCCGAGGAAGAAGTCAAGATCGCCTCCATGCCCGTTCTGCGATCGATTTTCATTCTCGGCCAGTTGCTCGAGAAGAGCCAAGAATGGGTCCTTCTCCTCTCCTGGGCCTGTTCCAGTACTGCCATTGTTGCTTCGCGCTCCAGGGCTTGTCGCTGTCGGGCGAATCTGGTTGAGGTGCATCTTGGTATGGCTGTCATCGCCTTGCCATGCCGCTGGGCTGCCAAAGGCGTTGGTGGGCACTGTTCCGAACATAGCATCATAGCCTCCGTTCGCTTCATTGATCATTCCTGGTCCAGCATTCGTAATGCTTGACCCTGAGCCATAGCTGTAAGGTGGGCTGAAAGGTGCGCCACCCATTGGGTGCATGTTATGAGATGAAACGGCATGCGACGTGGGTGACATGGTGAAACCTGCTGCCGCTGCCGCCGCGACTGCCGCATTATTTGCGGATGCATCACCACCCATGTGGTCATGCATAGTGTACATCTCCTGGTTTTCGTGATGGGTCGGGATTGAGGTTGGTGTTGCAAGGAGGCCAGGCGATGAATGCGGCATCCCTCCCGATGTATACGAGAATGATCGTCGAGCGGTGCCTGGAGTAGGTAGTCCCGATGTAGAGGGCGCCAGGCTCGAAATAACCTTCACGTCAGGTCGTCTCCGGTTGATAGGTCCTGGTGGAGCCGTGTTCTTGCGCTTGAGACTCGGTCGCTGTAATCCATCGTTGTTTCGGAGGGTGTCTTCAGCAGCTGGTCCAGCACCCATGTCAACTGCAACATCTGCAAGGCGAAGATTGGCTGCATCGAAACTGAAAGATGGGCCACCCGGGCCTCCAATGTTGGAGTACCGATCGAAGAAATCCTCGCTGTGAAATCCAGGTGTATAGCGCATTGAGCTGCGAGATAGAGCTTTCACCAACTCGCCATGTGCGTGGCTAATGTCTTGAAGTGTCTCGCGTTGGTGTTGTACTGTAGCCCAGGCATACCGCAGCTCACTCAGGAATTGCATCTCTCTTGACAGAAACTCTGCTGCCGAGCTGAAGACATTGAACTCGCCCTGGCTTCCTTGCTGACTGTAGTGGGCTCCGTGAACGTGAACTGTCCCTGCTGTGCAGACGCAATATCCAATGAAAGCCGGCCAGTCAACAATCCCCGATTGCTTCCCAAGTTGAATCAGCTCCATAATCGCGTTAGCGTGAAGGAAGCACATGTTAGTGGCTTCAATCTGCCAGGACTGATGCTGCCCTGTCTCTGCAAGTTCTGCAAGATCGATAGGGAGAAACGGTCGGTAAATGAGACAGTGGATCAGGTGGTAGATAACTTTGCTAAGCAGAAGGATAGTCGAGTCGGCCTGTCCAAAAAGAGTGCCAAGGTTGGAAAAGACGTCTTCAGTTCCAGAAGCCCACACATCTAGGTCTTGACGGATCTTGGATATTGTGGAGAGTGTGTGCCATGGAAAGTGAGAGTCGCCCTTGACGCCGCCAGCGGCAAGATATCGATTTGTGTTTCCAAGAACACGTGTAATGTCGATGAGCATGCCCATGCTCCCTTGAGGTTTCTTGTCACTGCCCTGGAAGTACTGGAGGTTCGAGCCTGTTTGGAAGAACTCGCCTTCGACAGGTAGCGAGGATGAGTTAGGCGACCAAGAAGGAAGCCGCAGCATAATAGTGTTGTCGCTTATTAGGCTGGGTCGTTTCGAACCGGTTGCTTGAAACCGGTCAAGCAAGTAACACGTCCAAAAGAGTCGGCGTCGCATCTCGCGTTCAACTGGAGTCATTCGAGCCTGGCCGTCAGTTTCCTTATGGATCTCTAGCGCCATGGCCATGCCAGTGGCACTTGCTATATCTTGTTAGCACCATTGACTGGTATCTGGGGCAATGCCGCTGCTTACTCATAAGCATGTACGCCTTCTTCCCTTTTCCTGTCGCAGTGAAGGCACTGACCAACAACAGAAGAGCCTGCAATCCATCTATGGACGGCTCGTCGATGTTGATCTCTCGTCTAGCTCGTGCTGCAAGGTCTTCACTAAGGTTGGCAGCCGCTTGATATCCACTAGGGTCGGTGGTGTGTCTGAATACGGTCAGCATAGGGGTCTGTGTTATTGAGGGGAAACAAACCTCGCTGCTACGGCTGAAATGGAAAAGGAGAGAAATCGAGGGAGCTGGTTGAGTTGGAGTCTTTGTCGGATAGAGGATTCATCAACGATATAGTATGGTTTCCCATGAAACCTGGCAAAATATGTATCGAGCAAGACCTCGGCTTGGGCTGGAGGGGGAGACAAATCACTAGGGAGCGAGTCAGTTATCAAGCCAGGGTAGAAAAGCGACTACAACACAAACCGAGCTGTTGGAGTATGCGGAGAAAGCGATGCCGTATCGCCAGGAGACGCACGCGCGTCTACTGTGGCACGTTTGGTTGTCGACTCGCCAACTTCAGTGACTTGAGAACCATTCTCAGAAGCTTCTCCCTTGCCAGCTCCTGGCAAATTTGAGCTTGCAAGCGACACATCGTCTTCGCCCTTCTCTCTTAGTTTTGCCTCGAGCCCGTCAACTCTTTTCAAAAGTGCTTCCAATACGTCTGTCTTTGGTCCACGTTTTTTGGGGACCGCGTCTGCAGCTGAGTTAGCCTTCGCTGCTGGGTCGGGGCCGGCACAGTGATGCTGAGAAACCCAAAACGACAAGACACAAGTTATGTGATGAAGTGGCGACTTACCATAAATGCAAGGGCATTGGAACACCTGACAAGCCTCGCAGGAAGGTCGGAGTCGGTTGCATTTAATCTGTGGCAATGCTAGTAAGAATCATTGTTCTTGCAAACACATAGTAATGTCTCACCTTTCGCTTTCGGCACGACTTGCAGTTCATTGATTCGCGTGGCTCATTGCTCATGCGACGAGTTGGAAGGCGCTCAATGCCAACTTGAGGTCGGGGAATGGCCACGGGGTGGACTCCAGGTATGTGAGGAACGTTCATGGCGTCGTATATGGAAGTAGTCATAGCTATGCTGGTGGTAACGAGTGAAATCTGCCGGTGATCGAGGTCGTGATTCGGTTTGTTGGTATTGTCTCAGAGAACTTATACCAGAGTAAATGAGAGACAATGATGCGGGAAAGACAAGACAAGAAAAGAATGATTGGAGTGTCGTTGATGAGCTATCAGAAGCCGATCATTCCAAGTGATACCAGATCCAAGCACTCACTCTAGGAGGTGCGTGGCCCGTTATACCGCGTTAGTTGACAGTATGGGTGAACAGTCAACAACGACGGCAATGATGGTGATGGAGCAGCTTGATGGTGATTGACTGATTGATATGCTCCCAATAGGCCGGGTAACATAAACAGAAATAAGGACGGACTTGGAAGGAGGAGATCGAGCCTAGAAGTAAGTAAGGTGAGGCGTCTAGAAGATGGGACAGGACCGGTAGTAGAATGACTTCGGAGGCCCAGAATTGTACGACTGACCCGGCCGAACCCCAGTCGCCGGTCTCATTCTGGTTGTTGCCAATGTGGAGGTGGCTAGTGACAGGACCGGGGTGCGGGCATGAATGATGAGATGGTGGTGTCGATGTTGGGATGGATCATGGTGGGGAAACGGAGCTCAAGATTTGAGTCCCCTTGTGGATGCTGTTTCTGAATGCTGACTCAAGCCTGACAGGCATGGCATGGCTCCCACGAACTTGCAGAGCAGCCAATACCAGCATAATCTCTTTTAAATAAGGCAGACGGCGCATCTTGCTGGCGTCTGGACCAGCTGTGCTATTGGAGCGCACGGAGGGGATGTCGACTATGAAGAAGAGAGTCCTGTAGAGTAGTAACCCCCAAGTCTCCCAACCGACAGGGTAAACCCCCAAATGATGGTAACGTATGGGCCCCCAAATGACCAAACCGGGGAAGGGCATGCCCTGATGCCGCTCGCCTTTTCTAAATACTGTAGCATTACCCGAGGTATCTGTCGATCCTGTCTGCTTTCCTCCGACTTTTGTTGTTGTTACATAGATGCTGGACAGGCACGGATTTGTGTCTTGATCGAGGGTGCGTACTCGGTCCCGTTCCCAAAGGTCCTCTCGGCCTTGCTCCTACTAAATGATCCTGAAAAGCGGATTCATCCTCACACCAGATTAGACATCTGTTGCAAGGACTAGACTAGTACATACAATACGTACGTACGTCTTCATTTATGCCAGGGGACACCAGGCCATGCCATGCGGGTCCCAAGTTCCATGACCAGAAACTCGGGCTCATGTTAGCGAAAGTGGCAGGGACCAGGTCGACAGCGATTATGAACGTCTTTCTGATAATCTTCGATACCTACTGTACGGAGTAGGCTCTCGACTACGTACGTATGTACTTGGTTCTGTAACCGCCAGCAGAGCAGCAAGGTACCAGTCGCCATGGAACTGCTTCAAGTTGACAGATCCTGTTCTGCAGCTTTTGGACGTCCCATTCTCCGGCTTGACCGTCATCAGTAAAATCCTTGATTTTGATTAAAAGGCACTCCGGGATGTGCTTGTCAAGCTAAGGTATGGTTTTCTTCCTGTTTGTCGGCTTCATCGATAAGCTGAGGCTAACCAGGGGCAGCGATCAAAGATCAGAGGTCAAGGTCTATCAGTGCCGGACCGACCCAGAGCTACGGGTCTATATTCTGCCCAGGACCAGATGCCCGTCAAGTGTAGATGCACGCAGCATCTGGTCCGAGGCGAGTAAGGCGAGAAGCGAGACTTGCGATAGGATATGGGTTGGATCCAGAAGGCTTCGGGTGTGTTCTGATGTGGGCTAGATTGGTGAGTTGTCTACTAACCTAGGAACCTAGGTAAGTTAGAAAGAGGTGACGATGGTCCAAGCTCTTGGTTCCTGCCTGTCATTTAGTTGCGCTGTCCAAGCTTCCTTCCATTTGCACAGCGTGCTTTCAGTCACACAGCCCTGGGGCTCCTGTCTGTCAGACTTTCTCTGACAGCGGCAGCGATGAATGAACAGCAGTGGAGATGTATGGAAATCAGGCACCAACTACTAAGGGAGGTTCGTATTGTACCTAGAGACGGGCTCCCGTAGGGTGCCTGAATTAGCGGACGCTTCGCTTAAGCATAGCGGGAACAGCGTTGTTTGGGGCTTGACTGGGGCTGTAAGGACCCTGTCTTGACAGTGGAAACTCGGGGCCGGCGGGGACCGAATGGAACGGACGACAACCAGTGCAATTACGATAGGTTAGTAGCTGCTTGTGCTTTTTTTGGTGAGCCTGAAACTCTAGAGCGAGGATCTAGGAGTTTCTGTCACAAACATGGACCTAAGCTTTTGCTGCCGTGGTCGACGTCCTAAGCAACTATCGCACGACGTCCATCCAATGGCATCACGTTTTATCGCATACATGCACCTGCATACAGTGTTTCAAAGACGCAACTGAAGCCTGAAGTCTCCGCATAAACAACCCAGACAAGAATAGGTTCACCGGATTTGGCCTCGCTTCTCTGAATTGGTAGAAAACATGGCCGAAACTAGGTATCAAACAGCTGAGATCGGCATCAGGCTTCTCTATCGTTTCCGTGAAGGACTTACAGACCGCTCGTTGACATTGCATCCAAGGTAGGTAACTACCTTACCTAGTTATGTATCATCCCAACTAACCGATGGCTGTTGGTTGGTGCCATCAATTAGTGAAAGGATCCTAGCGAGGTGCCTGGAACCTGGGTATCCTTATCGATATCAGGCTCTCCTAAGTCGCAGTGCGTCGTTCCCGTACGGGTTGCTACCTTGATTCTCTTAGTCCAGACTTATTTCAATCTTCTGGGCCTCAATGACAAGCGACGACATACATCGTATCCTCAGACGGCCATTTCGAATCTGCAAAATGATCTTCCTTCTTCCCCTGGCCAGGGCGCACAGCAACAGCAACTCCGGACGTGTGGATATCTCCGGAGCAGTCTCTTCGTTCCCCTTGTAGTTGCTCCTGGCTCGACCTATTACTACCAAGCGGAAGTTATCCATAAGAATTAGTGTCCACAGTTCGGAGCTGCACGATCTAAGCTTTCAAGAGTCGGCCGAGAGACTAGCGGGAGCAATAAGAATTAATGAGACTTCCTAAGCGCCACGCTCTACCCAAGTTGGTGGGATCTAGCGGCTGCTATTGTTGTTTATCAGGGCCATTTCCATTGACGCCCAGTCCGCATTCCTGTGTCTCAGGGGCTTTACGGCACTGATTAATTATAATACGATGGATGTTCATTCTCCCAACGTGACGTGAACACTCCAACAACACTCCACTCCGGCCGAGATATCCCCTGGTACGTAACAGGTTCAATGGAGCCGCGAGGAGCTATCGGCAACACCCTCCTAGCATTTCGATCTAGCTGAACTCTCTAGACTACGGAGTAGACTCTTCGGTTTTTTCTCTCTTTCTCGGATCACCCTTGGAACTGATCAGCAGGGCTGACTATCAACCAAGCTAAGTCTCATAATTTGGGATCGATACTGTACTGTCCCTATTATAGGAGCTCACAACTATATCTTCAAAAAAAGCAAGCAAGACATGGACGCATCGGACCTGCATATGTGGGGGATACACCAGCATCTTCTGCAGCCACAAATAAGGCTTATATAAAGAACTGGCGCTTCGCCATTCTCTGTGTCTTGTTGATCAGGGCTGAAAGATTGGAGAGGACTATATCTATCTAGTCTCCTACGGAGTACTGTCCTTCTTGTTAATCTTGATCCCCTAGATATGTCCCTCCTTTCCGCTTCATAGGCCATAGGCTTCAAGTCGTCATGAGGCTACTGACATCCTGGCAGCCTGGCAGGCCTGGCTAGTATCGGCGTGTGGTGCGTGCTTTTTGCACTTCTCATGGTACGTCGGCTCTATCTCCCGATTTGGACTTTGAGGCCGCTTGAGACCCTGGGAATGTGCTTGGGTTTCTTAGTATCCTTGTCAATCCACGTTTAGGTGGCTTTGCCTCTGCCGCACCAGACCTCGCCTCGACACCCTGCCCAAACAAACTCCTCGAACTCTGCCATTGTGACGCGGTGCTAATCGTCAATGTTCACACTAAAGACTGGCCAGTGCTTGAAAGTGCGGTACATATATACATATAGTCAATGCCGAGCGCATTGAAGCTTGATAAATAGGCTAAACCCAACAGGTTCCCGGCTTGCGAAGTCTCCACGGCTGTTTAGACCAGAGCTTGGCACGGTGGTTTTCTAGAAGGACAGTCACCAGTGTGCAAGCGTATCAATGCCGGCTCTCCCTGGCCTTTCCTGTCTCTACCGAGTACATCCACTTTACCCCAGGTGCTCGATTCGTACCCGGTATACGGTGTAGGTTGGCCAAGTATCGAACCATTCTCACACTCCCAAGTCCTAAGCCTGAGGACTCTCTGTCTTTGCTGAGCTAACTAGCACACGAATAGCCGGCCTGAGTGGCTCACCTAAATATGAAACAAGTCGCGTATTTGGATGTGGCTTGTTTGAGATCATCGTCTTCACTCTCACAAACAAATGACGTGAACTTGACCACTTCTTGGTGGATTGCTGGGTTTCTGCTGGGCCTCACCCGAAAACATATGCTCTGCTTGCTACAAACTCAACTATGGGCTTTGCACTAGTAGTACACTGACTTTTGTCGGGATAGAGGTGATAGTGGGCAACGCAGAGAGCGCCAACAGCCAGGAGCACTTGCATATCACGAAAGGCTATATTCATATCCACATACTTGTTATAGGGAACCAAATCATAACCAGTCAACGATACACGTCTGTAGTCGACATCATTCTTGGGACCTGTCATGTGCGTTGCGGCAACTCATGCAAGAGCTGTCCAAGATCTTGGCTCACGAGGATACGCTGCTATCGGCAACGTGAGATGGGTCACAATCTTGTGCTTGGATGCAGCGAATAGTTTGTGGTGTCCAACTGATCAGTGCATTCATATTCACCCTATTTTCTACGAAGACGAGTTGGGCGCTCTCTGCTGCTCAGTCGTCTTTTCGACACTGCAGCTCTTAGTAACTCATGATCAGGACTTGCAATTCCTGCCCAGTTCCGGGCGCTCGTTGACAGGATAGCTAGGTAGGTCCAGGACAAACCTAGGATACAAACTCACGGTGGTTTCATTCTCCACCTAGAGGTGGAGGTTCTCCAGCTCGCTTGGGTTCAGAATTCAGCTGCCGTTGTCAGGATTACTGAATAGTAGTTAGAACTGTAATCGTTGTGTTCATACGACTCGAACTCCAGAGAATAGGCTTCCGTGGTGATTAGGCGATACTGACAGTCGTCGTCAGGCATCGGGCCTCCACACGTATCAGTGAGTCCACTACCATAGCATTCGAGGTGTATCCGTACACGCTCACGATATCCATACATGACCAAGTACTCGAGCTAAGATCAACTGACACTAACCATTTTGTATGCATATTAGTCGACCAATTCCATGCTGTACAAGGTTGGCCATCACGAGATATCTGGAACTTGTTGCTGGCCCTGAATGGCTTGAGCCAAGGAACCAGAAGTTACAGCGATGCTCACCGGAGACATTCTGGTTAATCATGGGCGCTTGAGACTGTCATTCCATACATACTTGTATGCACTGCATCATCTCTATCACATCCCCACCCGCCCCTGTAATGGCCTTGATGACTTACCTACATTGTTAATCCAGTCACCGGCTTCCTTTCAGATCGTCTGGGAAGACGGCCCTCGAAGCCTAAGTAGACTCTACCTGATACACTTTAATCTTGAGTTACTACAAAGGCGTGTCGCGAGCCTCGTGGCGGGGTTTGTCTCTCTACGAACCCCATGTGTGTGGGTTTGCAGTCTAGATGCTTCTCACTGCAGCATTAGCATGTTTCCTTATTCAAAGATGGCTGCAGCTTGGCTCAAACCAGGGGTCAGGCTGTCTGTGGCAAACAAACCAGTGATGGCCACGCGTGAAGTGACACTACGTACGTACTTGTTTCTACCTTGTCGAGGCATCTGCAGAGGTCCTCTCATCATCTGAACGTACTGGGCCTTGATAGGGAGAACAACATGGTGTTGTTTCGTTCATCTCATCTCGTCTCGTCTCGTCTTACTCAGTCTCCAGTATGCATACATATACACACAGTACGTACATACAACATCATTTTCACCTTCGTTCACGCCCCCTATTTCTTGCCGTTAGAAGGGACCATGCCAAAGTTTTCTGATTTGAGAGGCCCGGGTCCCTGATCGTTGTTCAAGAGACACAAGATCCGCCTCCCCGAAACGGGTAGCTCCAAGTTTCTCACGAGTTTGTTTTGTTCCCGTGTTTATCCAACAATTTACGGATGCATCTTACAGAATATGCGCTTGCCGGTCGGCATTGACACTTGTGACGAAATGGTTTCCATTCATCAGGGAAGCCAAGCCAAGGTTCAGTCATTACAGAATAGAACTGCCGGATAAAATGTACATATTATCCAAACTCAGTTCGTTGAGAAACTTGCTCCTTATCTCGAGTATCCGTATGAGACGACATAATATTCCCAGGATGGCCCCTCTTATCTCACCATGCATTGTCTCCTACGGGCAATCCTGGACTCGGCTACAGCATTACTTTTTCTCTCTCTCCCTCTTCAACAGGGCCATAGCCGCCCTTTACCGCCAATATCTTGAACAGAGCCAAACGTAGAAAATTCTATGGGCCCTCTGGTATACATATACATATACAGATACAGATACAGATACAGATACCGACACTTGCAATGAGGCAAATAGCCACCGACATGGACCAGGGTAAAGCAACCCCAACCAAGCGCCCTGAATCTCACACAGCGTCTAAACCCATCTCACTCGGAGCCTGGGCAGATGCCTGCAAATGACAGATGAGGCATTTGGCAAGGCCCATGAGGGCTCACGGAAACCTTGCGGGGCTACGGTATACAATACAAGTCTTGCAGCTAAAAGTTTATGAGAAATGATGGTGGCCCATATGCAAAACATGATTGAGTCTTGATCGAACCAGATAATGGCCTCGTTCTCAGATGGCACAACCTGCCAAGGAGATGGTCAGCAGGGCGACGAGGATCCTCAGACTTTCTAAAACTTTGAATGAGTACACAAAAAGCAAATAACATCAAATAGTGGAGCAAAGTGTTTTCAAATCTCGTCATCATCTTGAGCTTCGGTGGTATTTGCCAGAAGCGTCTATGTAATATTTGACTGACATATAGGTGATTTCCAACCCACTGGTTCTCGTATACATCCCGTATCCTCATATCGTAGTCAATCTTGCATGGGCAGGTCTATACTTAGATTGTTATAGCCCATAGGTAGGTAGTTAAAAAAAAAAGTATAGATAAATGTAACAGATCGGGAAGGTTCATAACGAAAAAAGTTGAACCTCCGCGCTCATATCTGTGGAGGTCGGCGGTCCTAGGATTGGTGGTGACGGTTCACGCCGCCGCCGTTACAATAAGAGCCCACTCTATAGGGCCCCCTGTACGTGTTTCGCAGGGGTCGTCTGCACACCAGATCGGCATCCATCCAAGATGCAACTCTGCGACCGCCTAGAGCGCATCATCTCGAACACCCCTATGGCCGGAAGCCAGACTGCGATAAGTCTAATGTGGCCGAGAATCTCTTCGCTGGCAGACAGTCAAAGTAGAGCTCCCAAGCGGTCTCGATGGCAGTCGGCGCTTGGCGTCAGGACCCTTTGGCGCGCATATAACGGGGACAGTTCCTTGTTTGTTACCCGGCTTGGCCCTTTGTAGCCGAAGCCTCGTGGATATCTTCTGGCTTCGAGCGCCTAGCCTGCGGCGCTTCGGACATCCACCCTGTTCTGTCTCCAATGTCCCAGAGTCGATTGACCCCGATAGCAGATGAACCTAGCAGGTATGGCCGCTGTTCTCCTTTATGGCGAACAGGCGGGCTGCCTGTCGTCGGTGATTGACGTGATCTTTTTCGCAAGTCTTGCCCGACTCCTTTCAAACGCCGTAGCGATGACTTCCGCTTGCCAGTCTAACAAAGCTATAGGGCACATTTTGCCCAACGAGTAACCTCAAGCTTTCGACCGTTGTAAATGCTGCGACATCGTCCGCTCCATAGGCAGCGAATCCGTTCTTCTCAGCGATGAGCCCTGGGTCAGAACTCTTCCTGACAGCGCCGTCTGCCAGGTCAAGAAACACCTTCTTCGTGTTGGTTGCTCCCTTGGGTCCGACTCCTCCAAAGGCTCGTAACAACATACCAACTAGATGACTCTTTTCCGAACCAAGAGCTGACACGATGACAAAAGGCGCACTATCGTCTTCTACTGAGCGTGCACGTTGCAGACTTTCGAGGCTGATAAACGGTTCGATGGGCGGCGCATTTCGAGCAAGATTACTAGGTGTGCGGAAGCCAACAGTATAGATCTTGGAGATCTTGAGAGCTCTCATGGCGAAGAATACAGGGGCTGCATCGTCTGAAGAAGATGCCATGACAACGGCCGAGCGGCCAAAGTACGCGGACGGCGCCAGGTCTCTTGTAAGTGTGCTGAGAATACCCTTCCATCCAGCATTGTCGAATACAAGGGAGGTCGACGAGCCTAAACCAGACTGACTGCCGAGATCAACCGAGTCGTTCTGTCGTTGTCGTGGGCTCGATGGCATTGAGCCCGGAGACGACGATCTGGATGAGGTACCTGACTGGACCACGATGGTGTCGACAACTCCGATAACACGAGCCGCCTCCGTCAAGATTGGCCCATTGCCACCGTTCAACCCAGCGAAGAATGGGCTAACCTTTGTCAATGCATTATGTGGTAGACCCGGGTTGAGATAAGCGCCTCCGAAATGTTTCTGATTACACCACGTCTCCAAACTCCTCGGGTTGTTTGGATGCCTTTCGACAACTGCAAATTGATGCGGAAGACCCAGTTCGTTTATACACTTTTCATAGAAGGGAGCCTGCGGTGTGGCGTTTCGAGACGACGAGCTGTTGATGCCATAGATGCGCTTTCTTGGTAGTTGACCCAGAAGTGATAAAGCAGCATTGATCTCGGCAGCGCTCAATTGCCCGGGAGCAGCGATGAGAGGAAGAAGTGGGTGGGTGATAGGTGTGAAGACAGGGTTCAGAGTCCTAGAGAACTGACCAACTTCGCCCATGTTGACGGCGGAGAAGGGTGGCGCATTGGGGTACTCGGCACGCATCTTGGAACGGAAATACTCTAGCTCGAAGTTCTCGTTGTGTTCGTTGATTATAGCAATCATCTTGATAATATCGGCGTAGGGGATAGATCTTTGGAATACCTCCTGAGCATACGTCGACGGCCATCTGAAATTGCCTGAAAAGTCGTGGAACGCCGACATGATGCGAGAGTTTCCCCGCTGCTCATGGAGCTTCTTGCGGATCTCTTCTGGAAGCCAAAGTTCTACATCGATGTATTCTACACCCCACTGAATCGCACGGTAGAGGTATTCGTAGTACAGTTCGGGTTTGTCCATGGGGAACCTCCCATTCTCTCTCACACACCGTGTTGTGAAGATAATGGGAAGCTCTGTCCGCTGGCGGAGGAGCATGACCTGTTCCCCAACATAGCTGAGGCTGGGGACTTCCGAATAGCTGCCATCGCCAAGTGGTTCTCTGAGTAAATCAACTCTGATCTCAACCGCATCAGCGCCCACAGTTAGGATATCGATATTAGGCAGAGCGGCGTGAACATCCGGGAAGGTGGTGGAGATGAAATAGGTTCTCGGCTTTGCCATGAGAGCATCATGGTAGTTGATCTGACCCAAAGTAAATGAGATAAATCTAGCCAGGTCGCGACGGAAGAACGGGGATTCGGTATAGAGGAATTCGTAGTCGCAATGGGTGGAAAGTTGGGTGTCAGGAGGCATCCCTAGATTCACACAGTGAGTATTTATTGCAACAACGAGATTGCGATTGCGTGCAGCAACGTCTGACTTCGCTTCGTTTGCTGCAACTCCTACGACGAAGCCAGAATCCTCCGACGAGACCTCCTCGAACCCATTCCGTGTTCTGCATGGTGTACCCAGCACCTCTGCGAAGACCGAGACGATGTGTTCTTGGCCTGGTCCATACACAATGACGACGATTCTAGAGTCTCCCTTTGCCGGTGTGCTTCCAAACGTGCTCTCGTTGACCATTACTGGACTCGAACTCGGCCGGTCGATCTGCATAGTGGTTGGTTCGGTGGCGCCATTTAAGGCAATTGAGGGCGTCGGTCCAGGAAGGTTTTCCGCTAATATCGATTGAACGGCGGCCATTTTGTATGGTTTCTCTTTTTTTCCCTTTTTGGTCGGTGCAGCAGAAACGTTCCACCTCAAGTTCCGTCTTTATTACAGCTTTGCGCTGGAACTATTCGCAGTGTCCTTCTCTACACTGAATGCACTGCCGTCCCAAGCAGGCGCCTTGAATGCGCTGGAAGATGTCTCTCTTGATAGGAGGCTCGATGATTGATTTTCGGCACTTGGTCAAGCTCGTTATCGGTTATCGGTGGGTTTCTCGTATGCGGCGCAACGTTCGACGTTGTTGTGATGAGGATTTGGGAATTAAATGGTGGAGTAGCGGCGGTTCGTGCTTCGAGTTGCTGTTGTAGTTCAAATTCCAGGTCTGCTTAGACAAAGTATTAGGAAATTCTATGTGAATTATTAGAATTGAGTCGCAAAAAGTTGGCTCTCTATGATGGTCGACAATGCTGAGTAGGGAATTGTAGAGGGTTAAAGAAGTGAGTGCGGACCCTTTGTTGTGGGGATGATTTCCCGAGTATGGGGTAAAGTTTGAGGTTTGATGAGGGAAGAGAAAGAGGAAGGTAAAAAGGATGGTAGGACTGTTTTTGAGTTTTCGGGGGTACTTGCTCACCTATGAATGAAGGCGACTAACTTAGTAGGAAATCAGAGCAAGAATTATATGTCCCGGGGCTATAAGGCGCAGTGCAGGCAAGGCAGTAATAGCATGATGGGAGGGACGGACGGAGGTTGATGAGGGAAGTGATGCAAAGACTAATAAGACTAGGCCAAGACCCAGAGTATGTATGTATGTATGTATGTATGTATGTATGTATGTAAAGTCGCTAGCGAGTGCCAAGCGATGAATATTTGACCGATGGGATGGTGTTTGAGCCGACTCAGATGGTCGAAGCGAAACAAGGGACGTACTCTGTAGTCTGTACAATAGGCGGGATTCGATCCCTGACGATACCTGATGGAGCTGACGGACAAGGAAGGGCAGTGGATTGTCCCCGGTGGAGACGAAACGAAGCGAACGAGGCTTGGGAAGATGGAGACAGAGAAGACGGGATGGAGATGAGCAATGGATACTGAAGAAAAGCGTCGGTGCCGAAGACTGGTTATGGGCCAGGATTAGACCGTTATCGTTGGTGGAAGGGAGGCAATCAAGTCAAGCGGCGTGGGCGAGGTGATATTTTCCACCACCAGGCGACCGAGGAGACGCCCGTCTTGAGCTTGTCAACCGCTGCGTTGGAACATGGAGTAAAAAGTCTATCTGGGGCTGCATAATATCTACATATGTATGTATATCTATCTATCTATCTATCTTATCTATTGGTACTAGGTAGTCATGTCGTCTGCGATATCGCTAGGTATGGATGGATGGTATGGTATGGAGAGGATACTCTGAGATTGTTTCTCATAATAATGCTATATGTTATGATATTATCCGTACCTGCGTACGTATACTCATCGTGACTAATGCCAGGATGATCAACTATGGTTCCAATATATCCGTCGTGGGGGTTGGATTTGGGGTTGACCTAACCTACCTATCTAATTAGTTAGCTGTTTCGGTCAACACATCTTTTTCCCGATCAAACCATAACTAGAAACTCTTTCCCTTAGCAGATCGTCACTCGCAATCTTCCTGATGCCATGCAATATAGCAGCAGCATGATAACTATGACATGCCATTGAATTATGTATGACCTCGCTAGCGGCCGACCCTTGGCCCACGGGGACCAACACTAGAGAGAGAAGATGCATTTGCAGTGGACGGATTATTTGGGGGTACCAGGTCCATGAACGGCGTCTTGCCTTTTCTTACGATACCTTGATACTTTACAGCAAAATTCCTCAAAGGAATAAGAAAAAAGCGCCACAAAGAGATGTCCTGTAGTTCAATGGGGGTGGGGGCCCCGTCCCCATGGAAGGGTCGAAGCTTTTGGATTTATAATTCTCCATAGCCTCTGATAGATGGAGTTTCCTGAACTACAATTATCCTCCAATCAGATCTGGCAAGTCTCCGCATAATTGCTCTAGTTAAGGTGTCGGTCCGCGTTTGTTTCGAGTGGCTCCAACTTCACTTCTGTCCTTGCCCTGGCTCTTGTTCTATGTTTCAAAGCCCATGCGTTACCATCAGCATGATAATGCCATCCATCTTCCATGACCATCGGGACAGGTTGCATTCGGCGCAACGTTTATTATCTCAGGGGCTTATGACTTAGTAGTTGATATTGCTGCTACATATATATGTATGTCCATGTGGTCTCAGGACGAGCATTAACCTAATATCCAACCCCAGCACCGCCCACTTTGTTTCTTAACCTGGCGTGATATTATCTTACTACTACACGGGATCTTCGTTTCGCTACAGAATATGTTTCGGTGGTAATCATTGGGCGAGTACGCATCAGATGGACGGATATCGTCTCGCCGTTCTCCCGGTGCTACGCTGCGTTAGTCTTGAGTGGCTCACGACTATCTTGTTCAGTGGAGATCCCATGCCATGCATGTCTCTCGACTCCTCGTCTAAGTCGCGGCAGAGCTTCACGGGACGGAACACCAACGGAAAAGTTACAAAGGCTCGAGAGACGTTACGTGTTCGTCTCGTAAGCAATCTCCGCGAGACTTGATACTACGTCGTCGTCACGGGAGTCGGCAGTCTGTAGTTGATTCTGCGGTCGTATTTCCTAAATGTCGCTTGGACATGCTCCAAGTAGATGGATTCTTCCCAATCTGGTCAATGTGCCGGATATGCAAGCACAGAAGCGGTTTTCCGTCTATACAGTACTGTACATGCCAACAGCTGCCCAATGGGTCACCTCTGCAGGATGCATGCAATGCCATTGAGAAAGTCAATCTTGATCTGCCGCCGTTGATGAACGGTATTTCAGCGTCGTATCGTATATGTTTCTCGGCTGTTCTGTGACAAAACATTGATTGGTTCGATACTTACCTACTCACTCAGACTCTGATACATAATACTTTCTTCTCCAGCTATAACGATCTCAGTATCGGAACTCTAAGTTTCCGGGGGCGCGTCTGTTACAGATACATTACTTGACGTGAAATCCTTACCCCGTCGTGTTTCGTCAAATTCCTGACGTCTCCGACCCCATATAATCGGCCCAGGCTGAAGCATGGTCCCTTACAAACGGCTTATCCAGCCAGTTAGTCCACGAATGAGACTGGGCCAAATTCTACACATCTATCTTGGCGAGGAATCACCACAGGCTCCAGAGCTCGCTTCTCAAGTTCTCTGCATGTCGATTTTTTTTTACGACCAACAAGCTTGTTAATTGGCGTCTGATACGACTCATGCGAGCTCGTGTCAGTATGTTCCGTCCAATAATTCATATACCAGTGACAAACAAGACTTGGCTCTGCTTGGCGTCCGTTAAGCTTTGTCTTTTAAGTTTTGCCGGGCGAGTCTACGTTTTTGTGTGATATTTTCCACCGTTCGGATATTTTGGATAATATTCTGGATTGAATCGTGATCATGGATTTGAGGTAAACTTTTGAGAATTGCATACATATGTACATACATACATTAGTACATCAACTCTCAGAAGCAACCTTAGTAACTTGAGCAGAATTGCATCATATCTTGCTCGAGATAAGCAGGTACCGAGTGACAAATGTCAACCTTATCTTCCGTTCCCGGGCACGCTCGCTCACTTGTCATTTCTGAGACCAGAGACCGATCATGTTACCTTCGGTATCAACCAGCCGAGCAAAATACCCCATCCCTCCTCCAATGGCCGTCTTTGGACTTGGCGACGGTTAATATGGATGGATGCTCACTCAACTCGCTTCAAGCTTTCCACCTCGTGATGGAGCGGGCGCACTTACATAACGGTCTTACCACCAATCGTACTCGCCTTTGCCAGGGTCTCTTCGCAATCCAGTACGCATAGGGTTGGCAAAACGGGCAGAGCACCTGGTTTGTCGGGATTGTTGTTGATGACATGATATTCCTCATCATGTTCCATAAATGCCCCGTGGAGGGTCTTGCCCTTGTTAAAGAAGTGCATACTCTTGACGCAGTCGCCGACGGCCTTTTGAGGCTCAGGTACAAACTCCCAGCCAAAGAGTTCCGTGTACCAGGCTTTGGCCCGAGGGACATCACGCACTGGAACCTCGAGCCAGCAAATTTGGCCGAGTGCTTCCTTGATTGAGGTCAGCTTGGCGTGCTGTATGTTAATGTCGATACTGTGTACCTGGACGAGGTGTTCTTCACACATTGTGGGTGGCCGTGTTTTGAATTGGTATTGGTATATGACTCTGGTATAAGTTGAATGGTCTTCTATCCGAGGAGCGATTGCTGCAGCACTCAAATATATATACCTCGGGGTCCTGATTACCTCCATTCTTGACAATCCCCTTGATTTACTCCCAACTAGACTACCTATCTCGATCAATTGACTAAATTCCGTCAGAGGCGGTTGCTGCCTGATCATGGCTTGTCTTGGAGCCAATGGTTATCCCCTTGGCTGAGACTAAGGCACATGACCTGGCGTTCAGCTCGCGCCAAGATACCACGATGCAACGCGTGCCCAGTCGGGTCGATTAGGCAGTGAACTCTCGTTTTTACGCGGGGCTGATTTCTCGGAGTTGAGAAACTGTCAAGTGGTGGAGTATGACGGACAAATTGTCAGGGAATTTGTTGAGCTGAACAACATGGGTAGTACCAGTGTCATGAAATGATATCCTCTTGAACAAACCGCTGGTTGTAACTTATTAAGGAAGTAAGTTGTGGATTGCATCGCAGCGGATGGATGGATCTTTTATTGGCAGCCCGATAATACCATGGAAAGTTATAGCGGATAAATCAGTGAGCCCGTTGACAGTCCAGACGGTCTGGACGCCATCCATGTATATAGTTCTCAATCCATGTGGTTTGGTTTATGTGTTGGTCATTTGAACTTCCATACCATACAGAGAACCGTCACAGACAACACCATGAATATCTAGATGCAGTCAACTTGACAGAGAAATGCACGGGGTTTATAATATCACCACAGTTCATTAACATGGATACCAACATCAGCAAATAATTGTCCTTGAATATAACTACCTACCTAGTACTTGCGTCAACGTATTTCATATGCATTCTCTGCAGGGTAGGGTCCATCAGAGGATCACTCATGCTAGGCGAAGCGCAAACATGTGATAGCCTAAAGGCTTGAAGTTGTCCCAACGCTTAGCTTTTGTATGTGTAAGTCCCAAAGTCCAAAGAAGCAGATGATGGGTATGGGCCCTCAGTAACTTAGGTTGTGATTGCGCATAGAGTTGAGTATCCTGTCCATCCATTAATTAATAACATCTCACTGAAAACAGTTGAAGGAGCTTATATGGAGCTCAGCTCATCTCATCAGCTCATACGTACGGGCTAACAAAAGGAGCTCCAAGCTTCTCAGGTCCCCCACCAACGCCATAGTCAGCCAATCGAACGCGCCTAAATCCATCCCTCAGCACGATGGCGCGTCATAAGCTATGGAGGCTAGGGCACCTGTACCATAAGGTAGGTAGGTTGAGTTGCGCCTAGGTACATTCCCAGTCGCATCACCTGGTCGCCTTTACCGTTGCTGGGTCGTCTTCTCTTTTTTTGACTGTCGCAAACCTCCACCCGAGTTTAACTTTCAATCATTTCATCTCCCAACAACCACAAATATCCATCTACCATCTATCAAGTTCCGAAGTCGCCTTCGCTATTCCTCCCTTAACCCAATTGACTTCATCTTTTTATCTGACACGCATTCAGACCTGATCCGCAATGTCTGAAGCTACAGAGCAAACTGCGCCTGTCGTGGACGAGACGGCCAAGGCCATCGAAGAGCCCCAAGTTTCCCCTGAGAAGCCGGCTGAGGAGAACCCAGCCGAAGAGACCGCGACCCCATCCGTTGATACTCTCGGACCCTCCGATGCCCAGAAAGCTGCAGACCAAGCAGAGTCCACTACCATCACTCCCCTCGTCGGCACACCCAGCGTTGGCACACCCAACACCGACTACCTCATCGCGAACGATCAAGACCCCAACTCTAAAAAGGTCACAATTGCCGACCTGTCAGCAAAGGGATCTGCCCTCTATGCCCACAAGAACTACGAGGAGGCCGCTGAGGTCTTCTCACGTGCCAGTGTTCTTCAAGCCGAAGTCAACGGCGAGACGTCACCTGATAATGCCGAGATCCTTTTTCACTATGGCCGCAGCTTGTTTAGAGTTGGCCAAAGCAAGAGCGATGTTCTAGGAGGCCCTGCAGCTTCTGAGAAGAAGAAGAGCGCAGAGGCCAAGTCCAAGAAGCCTGCGCAGACCGAGGCACAGAAGGTGACGCAAGAAGGTGTCGGGATTGTTGCCGAGCAGGGAGAGAAGAAGACTGAGGACATCAAGGGAGATAAGAAGCCCCTGTTCCAGTTTACTGGCGACGAGAACTTTGACGAGTCAGACGAGGAAGAGGTATGAAGCTCCACTGAACCATAATTTAGTGGCAGATACTGACTTGTACAAGGCCGAGGGCGAAGGTGAAGAAGAGGAAGACGATGATGACCTGGCTACTGCTTTTGAGATCCTCGACCTTGCCCGAGTCTGCTTCGTGAAGAAACTCGAGCTTCTGGAACAGGAGGAATCCGAGACCAGCGGCAAAGGCAAGGAGGCTGCAGAGGGCGATTCGCCTACCGTCCGGCACGTGAAAGAGCGTCTTGCAGACACTCACGATGCCCTCGCTGAGATTTCTCTCGAGAATGAACGGTACGCGCAAGCCCCCCCCCCCCGATTTTTCAGCTTTGTCCTAACCACAACACTCATATAGATATCCTAATGCCATTGAAGACGGAAGAACCTCGCTCAAATATAAGCTGGAGCTGTACCCTGAGGAGTCAGAGGTCATTGCTGAAGCTCACTTCAAGCTTTCACTGGCGCTGGAATTCGCTTCTGTGACAACTGCTGGTGACGATGGCGCAAATTCCAAGCGAGAGGAGATGGACCAAGGCCTGAGAGATGAAGCCGTCAAGGAAATGGAGCTGGCCATCAAGAGCTCAAAGCTCAAGCTACAGAATAAGGAGGTCGAGCTGGCCACTATGGCCTCCCCTGAGGATAATGAGCTGGCACGCAAATCCATCCAGGAGATGAAGGAAGTCATTGGGGACATGGAGCAACGAGTGAGTCTTTGTGCCTCCTAGCCCCTTTGGGACGTTTTTGAATTATTTTGCTGACTGCCTAGCTCGTCGAACTGCGCAATGACCCCATTGACGCCAAGGACATTCTGGGTGCTGATGCTGGACCCATCGGCGGCATTCTTGGAGCTGCTCTTGGCGAGTCTGCTGCCGAGACCAAGGCCCGTGTTGATGAGGCTAAGAAGACAGCAACTGATCTTAGTGGACTTGTCCGCAAGAAGAACAAAGACGAATCTGCCGAGGAACCTGAAGCGGCACGCGCGCCTGAAGCGGAGACCAACGGCAAGCGAAAGGCAGAAGAGCCCGCTGAAGATGCCGAGACCAAGAAGGCCAAGGTGGAAGCTTAGGGTCGAGGTCAATGGTATTAATTGGCTACCATTTCAGCGGGAAAAATAACTCAGGATGGAGTTCAGGGCATTGTCACATTGCGACGGAGGGAAAGGAACGGGACAAAAAGGATGGGAATTTTGAAGCAGCCAAATGTTACTCTGAGTATGTGGCAAAATGTAAACTTACAGCTCTTTGATGTACGATTAGTTACGCGGGACGCTCGGCACAATGGACGGATTCAACAGGAAAGGTGTGAGCATAACTCATGAGTGAAGACGAGTACAAAGCTTGATCTTTTATGCATTAACCAAGTCACTCAAACAGGAATCCACTGTGGACATATGAAACCTATGCAACCAACATGAAAATGCGTTCTTATGAAGAATCGCTCGCGAGCCATGCAAACACCCCATCGTTACTTTTGAAACCCCGAACCAAACTGCAAAAAGGAATAATGCCCCTTGACCATCTACTACAACTTGAAATTGCCGCTCGAAGCAACCTTGGCAGTCTTTGCCTTCTTGCCATCGACGTCGGTGATCTCTCCCTTGCGGTTGATGACCTTGACGCCTCCCTTCTTTAGCTCGGCGATGGTGTCGCGCTGCATCTTGGCTCTCTTGCTGACAACCTTCTCGCCGTCGACGCCTCCAGCCTTGCGCACGCGCTCTTTCTCGCGACGGCGCCGGCGGGCCTTGTCCTCGCGGGACATCTCCTGGCGGGCGACAGGAAGACCGGCCTTGGTGACGACTTCGCCGTGGGCTGCGTTGCCCGTGGCTCCAGCCTTGTAAACTTCTTGAGGAGCCATGCGACTGCTCTCGCCCGTGACGCCCTGGGCTGTTGTGGGTTGGGCATCCTCCATTGCGACAGTGGCAACGTCCGCAACGACGGATAGTGAGGGTGCTGTGGGCTTGGGTTTGTAGTGCCATGAGCTGAGGGCGTCCAGACGAGCGCTGACATCCTTCCACATCGCCTCAACCTCCTTCTCCTCGCGCTGAAGCTTCTCGTCTGATTGGCTGACATAAGTGTCTGGGTTTATATTCTTGACGTGCTCTTCCTCGTACATCTCGGCCAGACCCTTTGTTGCCTTGGTATCATCGAGTTCGACGAGCCCACGACGAGTACCTGCGGCTGCACCTTCGGTATCCGGACGTCGGCGAATGACCTCGTCGAACTCTTGAGCGAGAATACGACGCTTGATGAGGTCCTCAATGCTTTCACTGACCTCAGGAGTGATGACAGGCACGGGCTTGCCAACATGCTCGAAATCGAGATCCTGCTCGAGTAAAGAGTTTACAGGGCGGTCAACTGCAGCAGCTTCACCAGAGAGAGTCCACTCACGCTTGGCAACGGATGCAGCCTCAAGCTTGCGGATCTCTTCGGCGAGCTTGGCCTGTCTCCGCTCGTGTGCTGAGCGTCTTGACTTGGGATCTCCAGCGGAAACATCGGAGAGGGCATCGTCTGAGTCCTCCTGTTCTGACTCGTCGTCAAAGAGATCTCTGCGAACATCGGCCATGGCTCTTTCAACGTCGGCATCGTTTGGCTGCTCGGGCTGGAACTTGACAGACTTTTTGGGCTTACCGCCATTCGACTTTCGACGTGGCGGAGCAAAGAAGTCCTTATAGTAGACATCATTGGCATTGAGACCGTTGTCGTCGTCATCCACAGGCTCATCCATATCCATGGCCTCATCCTCACTGTCGCCTTCTGGGGCATCGAGAGCCATGTCGCCAAATGTAGGGCCGTCCTCCTCATCGTCGTCATCTTCATCTTCAGAGACTGGCTGTTTAGCAGCCTTCTTAGATTTTGAACCTGTTGTAGGGGGAGCCAAAGGATCCGCGTCCCAGTTGATCTCCTCATCGTCGCTAGCTTGATCCGTGTAGGGATCTCCCTTTGCGTCCTGCTCTTCGAAATATTGTGATTGTCGGTTGAAATCGTCGAGTGAGAAGAAACCATCGTTGAGACCGTCGGGATCCTCCTCATACTCTTCAACCGGTCCATCCACTCCCTCGTCTTCCTCATCATCTTCCTGATAATCGTCTCTGCCTTCTTCAATCTCCTCTTCATCATTTTCCCAGTCGTCATCTTGGCCATCTTCTTGAGCTTCGTCCACTGATAATTGTTCCTCGTCGTCGTCGGACCCATCCTGATCGCTCTCGTCCTCATCGGCGGAGTCTACCTCGAAGCCATCCTCTCCAAACTCGAGCGTCTTGGAGTCTGATGCGTCAGCGCCGTTGACGGCAATCTCCTTGCGCTCCTCCAAATCTGCCAGCGCCTCTTCTGAATATTTCAAGACACCGCCAATAATTCTCTTGGCCTGTTGCCAAACCTGGCCGGTCTCGAACCCATCGATATAGACCTTGCGCATTTTGAGGACATCCTCGCTATTTGCAGCACCTCTCTTGCGCTTGCGATTTTCCTTTAACCTCTCCTGCTGCTCATCGCCGACTTGCGAGGCGAAACCTTCGAGGGTGTGCTTGACAAGATTGAGAGAATCGGTTGGGATGGAAGCTGTGGGTTGAAGAAAAGCGTGTCGCTTGCCCTCGGCCAGGCTTTCTAACAGGGCCAAGACGTGGCTATTTGTGAGAGAATCGGGGGCAGCCATTGCGGGCGGCGCGGCAGTCAAGGTATGTGAGGTTGAAGTGAGCGATGGCGACGTCTGGACGGCCATGCTCTGGAGTTTTTATCGGAAGCAGAGCTAATTTGCACTGCTTTGTTACCGCGGCGATAAATGGTACATAAGAGCCGTCGTGTTGCATGCGATTGCCGTTGCGTGAGATGACTTTGTTAAGTCGAAGCTGAAGACGACTCGAGATGAAGCGAAAGTGGTTGACGGCAGGAAAAAATTTGGGAGACTTGGGTGAGGCCCCGCGACGGGTGGAATCTGGATGATTTGATTGGCCAATCAGCCCATGTCAAGAATCGCGATAAGAGAGATAAGGCACGGGCCGTTTGATCGATTCTGAGGATCATAGGCACTGCTAGCAAGGAAAGGACATGTTCATCATCTACTATATAATATCAAACGGTTGCTTTGCTAGTATTGGCACAAGAATATCCGTAACTAAAACGATACGTTATCCCACCTCGAATACGTACAATAGAGCAGATGCCTACTCGGTTTAAAGACACATGCGGATACGGTGACCTCAAGAGTGCATGCTGCTGTATTGACAGCATCGAGCTTCTTTGTTGCTGAGGCTGGAAAATGTAGACCACACCCTCACCTTGAGTATACATAACTTTTGTCATGCATCTCAGATGCCTCAACAGTGATCAGTTCCAAAACTGGAACCATTCAGAGTCCACAGCCATCTGCATACTCGCGAAAGGTCAAGCCCGGTCTCAAAATACTCACGTTGTGATTAACCTGTACAAGGGCAGTTCTGTATAGCTCCTTTTGCTACTCGGTAGAGGATCTAGAGACTAGGCCAGCGTGAAACGTTCGTGAGAAATGAGAGTAGTATCCATGGCAATCGACTACGTCTGTGTCTAGAGGTACGAGGTCGTTCTTCTGGATGACATAACTCGCTGACTCCTGGAACCAAGGCCTTGTTCGTGGGATAGTGCTAAGGAGTCGGGTCTCGATATAGTCTCTATTGAGTTCAATTACAGATTTGTGCATGACTGATCAGAGTTGGTTCTCCATAAGACCTGGCGCGATTGAATCGCGTGGTTTGCCTACAGTGACCTCTGTTGCGCGAAGAGATGCGACAATGCATTTGACCTCCTCAGGCGATTTGATAGTCCTTGCCATCTCTATGGCTCGTTGAGCAACCACAATGTTGAGGCCGAGTTCCTTGAGGGCCATAGCAACGTTTGCATTTATACGCTCCAGACCAACTGTGGCACTCCGTTTCCCAACAATACTCTCGATCATATCAACCATCTCTTGTGCCCATTTCCTCTCCCTATAGTGGATCTTGGGGCCGCTGCTCGTAAACGTGACAGACTTTGCTGTGCGGACTTCATCGACAGTCTCGTGGCCCTGGGCCAAGTGAGTGAGGAGACAGCCCGTAAACTCGAACATGATGGATCGAGTGGCCATAAGGAAAAGATACCGTGTGGGAGGGTTCCGTGCTATGAAGACTTGCAGGTTCCGAGTACCAGTCACATAATGGATGTTGACTCGATCACTGATGATGGCAGCTTCGAGGCCATATTTGACCATCTGGTTTCCTGTACGGTCAAGACTATAAACGAACTGCCTTGAGATTCATCTCCCCATTCTCACGGGGCTCGATCTAAGAGAGCCAGATCAGCTCTCTCAGCATGCCAGTCAAAGTTTGCCACCGTTGTATTCGAGACCTAGGAAGCTATTCTCGTGCCCTGCCCTCTCCCCTCGAGCTAGCCTTATAGGCAACACCATCCTCGCAGAGAAGAGGGGTTCGTATTCACAATCCGACCCCAAAGCAAGCACATGTGCTACCCAAGACTGTATTGTGACTCCTGTAACTTTCTTTCAGATTGGAGCTTGTTCCATCAAGACACGCTGACTTGGCCTGTTGGTGGTAGAACTAGATATGGTTCCTCCTCACTGTCACCATTCATCACCGAGGCCACACAAGTACATCTGATAGCCTTTCACCCCTTCAGTCTACACATTGAAGTTGCGTAGAACTAATTGAAAGCATATGGTGGCATAAATTCTTTCTGAGAGAACCCGGAAACCAAGTATTAGTCATGGCTCAACCACGTTAACCTCTGACGGATACAATATGCTAATGTAGTAGCTACGGGTTGCTTTCTCGAAGCCAACTCCCAGTCTCTCTCACGCTTAGCCGGTCCTTATTTCCAAATACACATCAGAGAGTAACGACCCTTTGTGAACCCTCGAGGTCACCCCGGAAGTGACAAAGACAAGATACAAATATCGTACCAAGAGCCACCTACCAGAAGTTCTTCGCCACCAAAATCAAAATCAAACAAAGAACCAACCACGAACTTAAACATATGCCGCCGAGAAGTCAAGTGGCATACTGTCCATGGATCAAATTCGTGGGATGCTAAAGTGTTTGAATGGCCGGATGATTTCAAAGTTCCATGAGTGATGGTAGGGGCGGATACAGAAATCAGGATATATTTGAATATCACTAGCATATACGTAAGACACACCCGGTACCGTGCTCAAAGATAAAGTCATGCCAATGACAGTTCAAGCCAGATTTGAATGCTTGCCCGTGTTTGCGTACCGAATGAATCCTAGGTGTATAAAGCTGTTTGCATCATGCAAATACACATGCATCTTCTTACACATAGACTTGCTCTCGCCTAAACTCGAGATCGAGGAAACCATGATCACCTGTGACTAGGATATTTATCCAGGGCTCATGAATGAAGCCATGAGGAGTTTAAAATCATGAATTCGCAGTATCGTGTCAAAGCAATTACCAGCCTGACTAGCCCATGGCATGTATCCCTCAACCTATCATGTACATCATCACCATAAAACCAGGTCGTTACTCTCACCCGAATTCCCATGCCGCCAGCGCCAACTATCATCCCATGCCATTCCCAAATGAGGACACCGAGCCACGATTTCTCATCATAAATCCAGGCATAGCCGTGTCAGGCGGTATTCCAATCAAAAGCAGCCAAAGCCGAACCCAGGTTAAAGGATATAGAATAACAGTGCTCGAAAAAGAAAGGAGAGAGATAGAGGAGTAAAAAAAAAAAAAAGATGCAATAATTAGAACAGAGAAGCCTGCAATCATCTCCAGGAAATAGCAGGTTAAACAAGCAGACCCCGAAAACGCCCTCATGTCGCGGAATTCCAGCCGCTCTCACCGACCAGAAGCCTAACCGGGCCTCACACTTTCATACTAAGCAAATGGCACGTCAAAAGAAAAGAGCATAAGGCAAGAATGCTCGGAAAATGCAAAAAAAGTGAAGCAAAAGTCGTGTGCTATTTAGCTTCGTTCGTCTCGATTTGTTGGTATCGAGCAACCCTGGTCGAGATTAGGACAGTGCTGAATGTTGAAATAATGCAGCAAATGATGATTTTAGAGAAATGCGGCTGATGCTCGGTTTCGAACCGAAGAGGCCGTTTCTTGAAGAACCGATCTATCATGACGATTTGGATCGAATCGACCCTAGATCTCCATACGACCCGCGACATCATCGCTCATGGACCTGTCAGGACTGCTATCGAGCATATCCATATCCTCGATATCTTCGTCGAAGTCTTCATCTGAATAGGCAACGAGATCTCCGTTCTCTCCGCGATTCCAGAAAAGACCGTCGTCATTGAGCTCCTCGTCATCCTCATTATATGGCACTAACTCAGCATCTTGATCACCAAGCCAGTAGTTGGCGCGTTTCTGCGCGCCAGCTGATTCCAGATCCCGTTGGTTGCTGTGGTTCCTGGCCAGATTTGTGGGTCGGAGAGTTGGGCTATGAGACGAGATAACTGGCACAACGCGGACGTAAAGATATGCCACTCTTTTCAAGGTGCGGTTGAAGAAGAAGTAGTGTGAAGCCCAGATCGCACTCTCGTCTTCCTCAAAAGGGTCGCTCTCGGGGTTGTAGCTGAAAATAGTACACTCGTTGAGGTGCATCTCCTTGTCGATCAATGACCAGCATTGGGGGCCCCATATCGAGGTTGTCTCACTGCCTAGCGAGGAGCCGAGGGATTTGGGTTCGAAGTTAGGTCTTACGTTCTGAAGAATTGAATCGAGGTTGACCATAACGCGACGCAGGTTTCTCTCGCGTTTGAAATCGTTGGGTCGAAGGACATGAGAGAAATCGTAGTGTGGGTGACTCGCATTCAGTGTCGCGATAAGGTATGCAAATGTCTTGCGACTCGAGAGCTCGGACAAGGGGCCGAAAGCACTTGAGTGTGAAAATAGCTGCATGCTCGGTGATGTAGCAAGCATGTGAGCGCGCTCAGGTGGTGATAGGCTGGCGCCGAGCTTGAGCAGGGCTTCGTGTTGCGAGTTTAGATCGTTGTCGATGTTTTTGTAGAGCTTCTTGTCGGAACCTGTTGATTTCGTCGTGTAGAGATCGCACCCGCCTGTCACGCTACAGTCGGGTGTGTTGAAGTTCAGCGCGCTCGTCACCGCTTCGAAGTCTTGTACTGGTAGATACTGCATGTGCGCGTTAGCATGTGTCGGACGAGGGGTTCCTCCGTGGGGTCCCGGGGCTGCTGACCTTCATCTTGAAAGCGGAAGAGCACTTTGAGGTCGATTCTGTGGTGGGAATGTCGCGGTGTTGATGCGCTGGACCGTAAATGCGTGATGCGACTGACTGGTTGAGGGAGCAGTCAAGGGAACAGATTGCGTCAGCGTGGAGTCGCGGTGGGCCGGAGTCGGAAGGTGACAGTTGTCGCGATATGGAAAAGATGGCGGTAAGCGTACGATGGCGGATGTCATAAAACACGATGTCGAAATCGGTTGCGACAATCGATAATGCGGCGATATGGGGTATTGATGATTGAGGAGAAAGAGGGGGACAATATTGTGAGGGTGAGGATGATTGAAAGTGGGCGGAAGGAAGTCGGGAATTAACGATCGCCGGAGTCAGGAGCAGGTACAGTTCGGGAGGGGCGAGGTCAGGAACTTATTGAATCGCCCTGGACAGTAATCGGCGGCAGATTCGTTGCTGTAACGTTGAGAGATACAGTGCAGCCAGCAAGGACCCTGAGGATCTAAAAGACCGGAGATAAAAAAGAGATTGGTTGGCGATGACGGCAGATAATAGGCACTGATCAAGATTGGACAGGAGATTGCCGAGAACCTGGTCGATTCAATTGATGATGAAAGGGGGAGATTTTGGATAGAGATAAGCAAGTAACAGGGTTGAGGTTGAGGTTGAGTTGGTTGATACATCCATGTGAATAAGCAATAAGCAAAAAGATAAGGTAGGAACCTGGTTAGTTTATGAGACCAAGGAAACGGAAACACAGGATGACTGATTGAGGGGCCGCAATTGAAAGGATGGATATGGATGGATAGGTAGGTAGGCTTTGGGTTAATGGAATTGGCCGGCTTCGGGATAGAATGGTTGGAGTAGAATGGGATGGCCTGTTGGGCTGTCTGAGGTCAGTCAGCGGATGAACGGTAACTCTGTCTCTCGCTTGCATTGCGTTCTCGTCAAACAAAGACATTTGAGTCCACTCAAATCTGGTGTGATCCTTTGCTGCAGTCAGCCACGGGATCTCAAAATCAGTCACTTTTGCTGAGAGCTGAGTTGAGCTGGCGTGAGCTTGGACCGGTTCCGGCCCTGGTCCGGCCAATGTTGAAGAATTCCGGGGATCGCGCCAGTTCTCGGTACAGCCAGTTAAACCATGGATATCAACGGGAGCCAAGAGACCCCCAGCAAGCCTCATGCTTCATCCTTTGGCTCTCATCAGACAAACCTCACGGACTCTGTTTTGATCAGCTCTTCAGTGTCAACTTACAATCCAATCGTTTTGCACATGCCCTTAATTACGATCTGTTGTTCGAAGACCCGAATGTCTAAGTTTGGCGTATCGTAATAAGGGGAATGCTCTCACGGCAACTCCACGCGATTGATCAGCGATAGCGAATGGGGCTGAACTCCGAAACCACGCGCTTCAGTCGACCGCTATGATGAAATAGCCCATGCTCTCTCATGGATGGACTAGGCCCATCTGCAGTCACCGTCTAACGTCAGTTGGAAATTGGAGAAACAGGAAATAAGAAATAGAAACAAGCATATGAGGTCAATCGTTTTCTCTTGATTCCAGTTGTGGGCCGAGGTGTTGCGACTGAGCAGTGCGGTTGATTTTGGCTTCGCGAAGCACAGGAGGTGGTGACCCAACGTGCCAGGCTGACCATTTTCAGTGGGACACAGCCTCTGATGACAATCATTGCTGTTGTTCAAGGGTCGCTCTCCTCTCAATGTTGCGTCGACGTTATGACGGGTCGAAGACGGGAGACAATCTCTCTGCGCTGCCCGTCATAGCTGTCGCAACACCATCGCCCACAGGCCTCATCTCTTGATACGAAAGAAGGTGGTTTACCACCGTCAAAGATCTACAAACAAGACCAACACGGTCGGAGACTCCCAAAACACCATCTGCGCCTATTCCCACGATGTAAACATGCGTGTCCTCTCTTCCCATCGAAGAGATGCCCAGCCGCCTGAGACTTTCCCATTACAGAATTCCTGACTCCTTGAGCGACGCCAATACTTGTTCGTCGGCCTGTTGAACCAAAGTTAATTCTCGGCCAGTGAATATACTGCAACTCGCATGGAAACGCTTGGTAGGTATTGGTCGATCGCCTCAATCCGACGCTTCGGGAGCGGTGTCGAATTGATGTTGGGTAGCAATTAAAAGGCCGTCAAGGAGGTTTACATGATCTTTGTAACTTCGTCCTCGACCTTGTTGGAGG